>NC_136273.1:85582519-85691064 GCF_964187855.1 Myxine glutinosa
ACGCTTCACACACTGGGAACAGATTCAGTGCGCCGTACTCGATGGAAACAAAATGGCGTCAAAATGGAAGTTGTCGAAACGGGTCATACTAAACACCGCCCGGAGACACTGTTTAAGCAAATTAACATTTTCTTTAGCAGTTGGAACTCCTCGCAAGCTCAATTCTGCAGTTAAATTTTGAAATTTATCTCGGGTTAAGAAATTCTCGAGCTCATCGCATTTTAGTTGTAATTAAATAAAGGCACAAGCACCACCTGGAAACGTCCGGAAGTGCCCAGAGATTTTGACAAGTCGCAAAACTCTCATATTCTATGGCGCTACCTTCCCTTACCCTCCCTCCCACTTATGTCCTTCCAACCCCCTCCCCCCTTCATCCCCCTCCCCCTTCATCCCCCATACAACTCTCCTGTCAGTGTTCATGCCTTTATTCTAATTTCCCCACACGTTCAACAACTAAAATGCCATAATCTCTTGAATCTCTTGGTCTGAGCCGAATTTAAAATATGGAGGGAATGTGCGTGCCATGTTGTGTTGTCTTCATAAAGAAATGGAAGGAATATGTTTGAGTGGGTGCCATTTGCTGCAGCCTTCTTTCCCAGTTCGAGGGTGAGAGAGGGTTTGCCGACATGGACCCTGAGACCTACGTGGGACATCCCATTGCTGCCTTTCGCCTCCTTCAAAGGTTGCCAACATTTGATCATGTGGAACGTGTGCTGCAAGAGCATTTAGCTCAAGGTAATCTGATTCTATCTTTTTTTGTTTCATTCGATCATAAATAGCTCTTTGTTTGATAATGTTGTGATGTAGTCTAGTAGGAAGACTAGGTCCCCCTGCACTCCCCGGAGATATACTTCTAATCAGTGTTTCTAGATTGGAAACAATGTGTAGAAAATGACTAGCTATGGCCCCAAGCTGAAAAAATGTCCCACATACCATTTTTATGCAAATTACTGCTGCCATTATCAAAAAAAGACTAGGTCCCCCTGCACCCCCCCGGAGATATACTTCTAATCAGTGTTTCTAGATTGGAAACAATGTGTAGAAAATGACTAGCTATGGCCCCAAGCTGAAACAATGTCCCACATACCATTTTTATGCAAATTACTGCTGCCATTATCAAAAAAACGATTTTTGACATATCTCAGCCAATATTGCAGATAATTGAAAAATGAAGGTGTCTAGACCCATGTTTTGAAGGGCATAGATCATGATAGAACTATTCATAACATGATTACATGTGTCTATGGTATACTAGTATGCTAATTAGTGCTTTATTTACAAAATAATCACAGTTTTACGAAATAATAGACTCATATTAAGGTCCGTCTACACAGACGTTAACACAAAGTTTTATTTTTCTAAATACCCTGTGAAATTCACCGAATGCCCTGTGAAACCTGGGATTCTTCTCCAGCTTTTTCAAGGGCCCGACTTTTCCCTTCCCTTTGAAGGCACTGGTGCAGTCTTCTCCGCTGAACACATAGTACCCCAGGAGAGTGGCACAGTAGTCCTCTCCCAGGGATTCTGCCAGCTCAGAGACGTTGACAAGTTGGCGATGCTTCCCTGACCCTGTATCCAGGTACACCGTCAGCTTGATGTTGTGGGCATGGTGGAGCAGGATCAGGAGGATGTCTGTGTCCGGTGTTCTGACTACAGCGTTCTTGTATCCGATGGTAGCAGCATGATGGAGGTACAGAACCACCCTGGTATCAGTCTCTTCCTGGTTGCTGTAGATCGTGGGGAGTTCACGTACCTCGACCTGAAACACAAAAAGGCACCGCATTTCAATCACCAGTCACTGCCAGTTTCAGTATATCTCCGGGGGGTGCAGGGGGACCTAGTCTTTTTTTGATAATGGCAGCAGTAATTTGCATAAAAATGGTATGTGGGACATTTTTTCAGCTTGGGGCCATAGCTAGTCATTTTCTACACATTTTATCCAATCTAGAAACACTGATTAGAAGTATATCTCCGGGGGGTGCAGGGGGACCTAGTCTTTTTTTGATAATGGCAGCAGTAATTTGCATAAAAATGGTATGTGGGACATTTTGTCAGCTTGGGGCCATAGCTAGTCATTTTCTACACATTGTTTCCAATCTAGAAACACTGATTAGAAGTATATCTCCGGGGGGTGCAGGGGGACCTAGTCTTTTTTTGATAATGGCGGCAGTAATTTGCATAAAAATGGTATGTGGGACATTATTTCAGCTTGGGGCCATAGCTAGTCATTTTCTACACATTTTTTCCAATCTAGAAACACTGATTAGAAGTATATCTCCGGGGGGTGCAGGGGGACCTAGTCTTCCTACTAGACTAATGTTCCGTTGTTTTATAGGTGGGTGGAGGTTATATTTACACCCCCGATCTGCCACGTGTTTCAGTAGGTGTAACCGAGCTCTGCCATGTCTCAGTGTGTGTGTGTGTTACGGTGTGTGTGTGTTACGGTGTGTGTGTGTTACGGTGTGTGTGTGTTACGGTGTGTGTGTGTTACGGTGTGTGTGTGTTACGGTGTGTGTGTGTTACGGTGTGTGTGTGTTACTGTGTGTGTGTGTTACGGTGTGTGTGTGTTACGGTGTGTGTGTGTTACGGTGTGTGTGTGTGTTACGGTGTGTGTGTGTTACGGTGTGTGTGTGTTACGGTGTGTGTGTGTTACGGTGTGTGTGTGTTACGGTGTGTGTGTGTTACGGTGTGTGTGTGTTACGGTGTGTGTGTGTTACGGTGTGTGTGTGTTACGGTGTGTGTGTTACGGTGTGTGTGTGTTACGGTGTGTGTGTGTTACGGTGTGTGTGTGTTACGGTGTGTGTGTGTTACGGTGTGTGTGTGTTACGGTGTGTGTGTGTTACGGTGTGTGTGTGTTACGGTGTGTGTGTGTTACGGTGTGTGTGTGTTACTGTGTGTGTGTTACTGTGTGTGTGTTAGTGTGTGTGTGTTAGTGTGTGTGTGTTAGTGTGTGTGTGTTAGTGTGTGTGTGTTAGTGTGTGTGTTACTGTGTGTGTGTGTTACTGTGTGTGTGTGTTACTGTGTGTGTGTGTTACTGTGTGTGTGTGTTACTGTGTGTGTGTGTTACTGTGTGTGTGTGTTACTGTGTGTGTGTGTTACTGTGTGTGTGTGTTACTGTGTGTGTGTGTTGCTGTGTGTGTGTGTTGCTGTGTGTGTGTGTTGCTGTGTGTGTGTGTTGCTGTGTGTGTGTGTTGCTGTGTGTGTGTGTTGCTGTGTGTGTGTGTTGCTGTGTGTGTGTGTTGCTGTGTGTGTACGTGTGTACGTGTGTACCTGCACATGTGCTGCATAATGTGCATGTTTACACCCCCCGTCTGTTTGTTTATCTATCTTTGTGATCAGAATGTATGAAATGTTATTGACAGATTCGGCCGAAATTTGGTCACGGCCGGAAAAAAAAGAAGATCACGTCATCGGTCACGTGGTTCGGCCGCCATATTTGTTTTAACAAAAAGCCTTTAAAAACCACTAAAAACATGTCTTTGCGAGTGTGCAATCTCTGATTTCCCTTTCTTGTTTGATAATGCTGTGATGTTCTGTTGTCCCTTTTTAAGGTATTTTCCTTCCCCGTTTGTCATTTGCACCTCCGCTCATTTCTTCTGCCAACCCATTCGTCGTTAGCTCGCTGAAGTGTAGATTTTTCATTTTCACATTTATTTCTCCATCATATTTTACTTTGTTTGCAATTGCCCTTCTGAGTCTTCATTCTGTTCCCCATTCGCCCCTCAAGATTGGCATCCTCCTCACAATCTCCCTACCCACGATACTTTTCTATTCCCACTAAACCCTTCCTTTTGCTAAGGCCACATAAAAATAAAAAGTTGTTGAGCGTCATTTTTTCTCAAAAGTTCGGGTAGGGAGGGAGGTTTTTGTTTTTATTTTATATATTTTTTTCCCTACTTTCCATTGAGTTTTGTTGACATGGAAAAATATGAAATAAAGACTCCTTTCTCCTCAAAATGATTTTATTTCTTCATTCATCTCACAGATTTACAGACATTGCCCAAATCTCTATGAAACACAGTGTTTGTGTGATTTTGGATGATGTTGAACGTCCTAGCTGAGCTTGGTAGTGAAAGGGCAAGACACCTGTACATGTATATCCACCATGACATCGGAAAAACAGATAAACACCATGCCCTCGGCACCTTGAAACTATCGAGCATGTTGAACAAGATTTCTGCCACGCTTTGTTACTGGCTTTGCAGTACAAATGTTACATTGAGGGTATTGCCCTGCCTTTTCAACCAAATTCTCCTCAGTACCACAGTGGATGCAGAGCATTTCATAGCCAGCAGAGTAGTACGCTAGTTCTATAGGGGACGCACAGTTCAGATTGGCACGAACACAAAGATCAGCGAGTCTGGTATCCTGTTCAGGATCGTCATCACCATTGTTGTTGATCTCCGTGAACACACTTCCACAGCTGTAGAGAATGGTGTCCATAGCAGCTTCAGCTTCATTCGGTTTCTGTAGCTTGACCTTCCGTGCTGCATAGACGAGTCTCCACTTGCCACAGTCATTGCATTGTAGAGTGATCCCGGAGTTCTTTGCCTGTTGTGCACTGGGGTTGAATGGACATCCGTGGCCTTTTTCTGGAGCTGCATTCTTGGATGGAAGATACTGTTCAGTCGTAGCAACCTGAAAGAGAATTACTTCGTTTTAAATTACAGCATATGCCAAGCTCTACGAAAGCTCTGGAAGAGAGAACATCTATATAATAATAGCGTAAGGACTCGACTTTGTTATCCCTTTTACGCCGCACCCAGTGACCCGATGCCCACGGCACTAATGTATTTACGATCTACGAACCGCGCTCTTTGTTTATCACGTACAGCCATACTCGAAAAATCTGAATTAGCCGATGTTGGGGCCCAAAAGCATACGATTAACTGCCGATACGACGCCATCTTACGACGCCATCGTATTGGCGTCTGCTGGGCAAAGGCGAAGCAAGCCGTCCGCTGATTGGACAATCCAGAGCATGCATTTGTGCCGGTGTCGGCGATCGTTGTTCATATACGCACTCTTCATTCTCATCTTTCTTCCTAACTCTTACTCGGACAAGCAAATCCCCTATGCCATCCCTAATGGTACACTCTATCCATACACCACATCCTCCCTTCCGTGGATGTTCCACGTGTTTCGGCTAGTTTTATAATATAGGTGGCAGGCAAGTACAAGAAGCATCATCACGGGCAGCATTCATGAGGACACTAAAAACAGTTGGTCGACTATCGGGTTCCATCCTGTGATCCGTGGCCGTGTCTGCAGCCAACACAAATTTGAGAAATGAGCCAAGAGTCTTTGTCACATCAGAAACTTTGCAAGCTGGTGAAACTTTCGTCATGTCAGTTTTACTGGGGCCGGCGAATACTTTGACAAAAGTACCGCGTGTATCGTCAGGCAATGGCTCCTTATCCCCATCATACTTGCCGTCTGAGAACTCTGCATAGAAGTCCGAGATTGTAACATCCAACTCGATATTGCACGCAAACCAGTCCTTCACCGTCTTGGAAGAGCCCTCACGGGCTATTGATGCGATCACAATAGGCATTTCAAGCCGATTCTAGCACGAATCAATACAGATTTCAGCGGGAAAAATCTCACACAATGGCCGCCATGAATGGCCAACGTAAAATGGGTGAAGTTGCCCGAGGCATTTGCGACGCTCTGCGCAGCACGCACTGCGCATGCGGTGCAGAGCGGCGCCAAATTTGAATGTGAAAAGATCGTTTTTTATGTTTTTTTTCAAAATAAAAAATAAAAAAAGTTTCGGGTCAGGTGTGTTTCGTAGGGTCGGGTGGGGACGATCAACAACTCTTTTTTTTATTTATCTGGCCTAAGCTATTGATGTAGTATTTTCCTGTGTGTGTGCCGCGTGCTCGTTTGTGCTTGTATTTTGTTTTTTTTCACAGCTCTATGGATGTGGCGAATGTGTGGAAACGAACATAAAGACTTTCGCACAACTTTATTTTTGGCACAAAGTTATTCATCCTAAATTGCGTTGATTCTGCATGTGCGCCCCTGTACCTGCGTGCATTTGTACGAACCTTGTAGAAACAAATCCGCTTGGTGAATCCCCAAATTTTGGATACATGGTGTGAATGGGGAAGGGGAGCAGAGGGGAGGGGAGGGGAGGAGAGGGGGGGAGGAGAGGAGAGGAGAGGAGAGGAGAGGGGAGGGGATGAGGGGGAGGAGGAGAGGGGAGGGGAGGAGGGGGAGGAGGGGAGGGGGAGGAAGGGAGGGAGAGGAGAGAGGGGAGGGCGAGGGCGAGGAGGAGAGAGGAGAGAGAGGAGGGGGAGGGGGAGGGGGAGGAGGAGGAGAGGGGAGGGCACAGTTAAAATTGGCCCCTTGTTCCTCCCTCGGGGGAGAGTGGGAGGGGAAACGGATGTATGTCCACTGTATGGTGATGCTAATCATTTAAAGGTGTGGAGGGGGTGTGCCCGTCAAGGTTGGGTGATGGTATTTGATATCGGATGACAATAACAATTGAAGTGTGTGGGAGTGGGGAGGGAATGTTAGATGCAACGAAGGCAACAATCTCTTGACTGTTAGGCTTGGATCACTGATGTGATGTCATCCTGTGTTGCATGCTTTGAGAAAGGTCGACTTTTCCATGTCGTGAAATTGTGACTGTGTGTCTTGTAGACTTTCTAGACACGTTGGCAGAAGTTCGTGATGATCTCCCGTCTGTCGAGGACACACGTGGAGCTGCCGAAGCACTCATCAGGTTACAGAAAACGTATCTACTCTCAGCACATAACCTCACCGATGGCTATATGCAAGGCAAGGAGCCGTGAACGTTGCTCGCCCCCCTGCCGTCCTTGAACCTCGCTCGCCCCCTGCCGTCCTTGAACCTCGCTCGCCCCCTGCCTTCCTTGAACCTCGCTCGCCCCCTGCCGTCCTTGAACCTCGCTCGCCCCCTGCCATCCTTGAACCTCGCTCGCCCCCTGCCGTCCTTGAACCTCGCTCGCCCCCTGCCGTCCTTGTACCTCGCTCGCCCCCTGCCGTCCTTGAACCTCGCTCGCCCCCTGCCGTCCATGAACCTCGCTCGACCCTGCCGTCCATGAACCTCGCTCGACCCTGCCGTCCTTGAACCTCGCTCGCCCCCTGCCGTCCTTGAACCTCGCTCGCCCCCTGCCGTCCTTGAACCTCGCTCGCCCCCTGCCGTCCTTGAACCTCGCTCGCCCCCTGCCGGCCTTGAACCACCTCGCTCGCCCCCTGCCGTCCTTGAACCACCTCGCTCGCCCCCTGCCGTCCTTGAACCACCTCGCTCGCCCCCTGCCGTCCTTGAACCACCTCGCTCACCCCCTGCCGTCCTTGAACCACTTCGCTCGCCCGCTGCCATCCTTGAACCACCTCGCTCGCCCCCTGCCGTCCTTGAACCACCTCGCTCGCCCCCTGCCGTCCTTGAACCACCTCGCTCACCCCCTGCCGTCCTTGAACCACCTCGCTCGCCCCCTGCCGTCCTTGAACCACCTCGCTCGCCCCCTGCCGTCCTTGAATCACCTCGCTCGCCCCCTGCCGTCCTTGAACCACCTCGCTCGCCCCCTGCCGTCCTTGAACCACCTCGCTCGCCCCCTGCCGTCCTTGAATCACCTCGCTCGCCCCCTGCCGTCCTTGAACCACCTCGCTCGCCCCCTGCCGTCCTTGAACCACCTCGCTCGCCCCCTGCCGTCCTTGAACCACCTCGCTCGCCCCCTGCCGTCCTTGAACCAGCTCGCTCGCCCACTGCCGTCCTTGAACCACCTCGCTCGCCCCCTGCCGTCCTTGAACCACCTCGCTCGCCCACTGCCGTCCTTGAACCACCTCGCTCGCCCCCTGCCGTCCTTGAACCACCTCGCTCGCCCCCTGCCGTCCTTGAACCACCTCGCTCGCCCCCTGCCGTCCTTGAACCACCTCGCTCACCCCCTGCCGTCCTTGAACCACCTCGCTCGCCCCCTGCCGTCCTTGAACCACCTCGCTCGCCCCCTGCCGTCCTTGAACCACCTCGCTCGCCCCCTGCCGTCCTTGAACCACCTCGCTCGCCCCCTGCCGTCCTTGAACCACCTCGCTCGCCCCCTGCCGTCCTTGAACCACCTCGCTCGCCCCCTGCCGTCCTTGAACCACCTCGCTCGCCCCCTGCCGTCCTTGAACCACCTCGCTCCCCCCCGCCGTCCTTGAACCACCTCGCTCGCCCCCTGCCGTCCTTGAACCACCTCGCTCGCCCCCTGCCGTCCTTGAACCACCTCGCTCCCCCCCGCCGTCCTTGAACCACCTCGCTCCCCCCCGCCGTCCTTGAACCACCTCGCTCCCCCCCTGCCATCCTTAAACAACCTCGCTCACCCCCTGTCATCCTTTAACCTCGCTCGCCCCCTGCCAGCCTCACTGTGTTTTCCCCCATTTTGCTCAGGAGGGGGTCGGGTTCAAAGAGCATTCTGTCATTGTATTTATAAAGCACTAGCTGAAGCATGTGGTTAAAAATACCACTCTACCATAAAAAAGGAAACCTTTTATTTTTGCGCTGGCTTAAAGATTTCAAAAATGGGATGTTCAACAAGGAATGTTTTGATTTGTTATATGCACCTTGTGGTTAAAGAAAGGAAGTAGTGGGGGGCGTGCATGGGTAATTTTTTTTTTTTCATTTCAAATTGATGCAAAAGTTTCGTTTTCAGTACCAATTTGAAGGTAAGGGCCTACAGATCCAACTGAAGGCTAATCCAACTGAAAGCAATCTCAATTCCTTCCACCAAGCTCGGAACAAGTGTGTGACTACCTTCAGGAGTGCCAGGAAGCACGATCTCCACACTCAAGAATGAACTCTCAAACCTGTCTCCTTCCTCCAAATCCTGGTGGTGTCTGGTCAAATCCGTTTCTGGTGTTTGTTCCCCCTCCATCCCCTGCCTTACCTCAAATGGCTACACAGTTGACACCGCACGTGACAAAGCCGAATGCCTCAACTCTGTGTTTGCCTCAAAATCTTGTGTCCCAAACCCATCTCTCTCCCTCTGTTCCCACCTTACCCAGTCGAACCCAACTGCTCCTGGACTCTGTGTCCTTCTCTACTGACAAGGTGGAGAAGTTTTTGTCAAACCTCGACTCTGATTCTGCAACTGGGCCAGACGGCATCAGCCCACGGGTCCTAAAATCCTGCTCTGCTGCTCTATCACACCCTCTCTTTTGCTCAAGGTCATCTGCCAGCATCTTGGAAATCAGCAAACATTACCGCTTTACACAAAAAGGTGCAAAAACAGATCCTTGCAACTATAGACCAATCAGCCTGCTCCCAATTGTCAGCAAAGTCATGGAATCCATCATTGCTTCGGATATCAAATCCTTCCTCTTCTCCAATGGCTTGATCTCTGATCATCAATTTGGATTCAGACCAGGTCATTCTACTCTGGACATGCTGCTTCTGCTGTCTCAACAATGGATGGAGGTCCTCAATGCCAAACAGGAAATCAGAGCTGTCTCCCTTGACAATATCACGTGCCTTCGATACGGTCTGGCACCCAGCTCTGCTCACCAAACTCTCCTCCTATGGTATCCATGGAAATCTCCATGCATGGCTTGCGGACTTCCTCTCTAGTCATAGTCAACGTGTGGCCCTGAATGGATTTCTCTCATCTCCCCTTCCTGTTCAGGCTGGAGTTCCCCAAAGCAGTGTTCTGGGCCCTGTGCTTTTTCTGGTCTTCATCAATGATCTCTCCGACTCTCTGGAAAATCCTCTGTATCTCTGTGCTGATGACTCCACTCTCTGCCGCTCCATTCCTCATCCCTCAGATCAGCAGTCTGCAGCCTCCTCACTCTCTGCAGACCTGGACAAAAATCACAGACTGGTCAAACAAGTGGAACATGTCTTTCAATCCTGATAAATCTCACACTCTTACTAGGTCTCTCCGAAAAGACCGACTGGACAACCCTCCCATCTACTTTCTCAAAAATCCTCTCCAAGAAGTTCTGTCGCTCAAGCTTTTGGGTCTCACTATCTGCCATGATCTTTCCTGGGAAAACCACATTTCCAAGCTGGCCTCCAAAGCCAGTCGCCGACTGGCCATCCTCCGTCGTGCGAAGTCCTTCCTTGGCGCACGCCTGAGCTCCTCACCACATACAAGGCTTTCATCCGCAGCTCAATGGAATACTGTTCCCCTCTCTTGGCCGGTGCTCCTGCCTCACACCTAGCTCGGCTTCACGCTGTTGAAACCAAAGCTTTCAGGATCATTGGAATCTCCCGCGATGAAGCTAACTCCGAGGGCCTTTCACTCACTCACCACAGGCAGGTTGGTGGTCTTTCTGTCTTCTACCGACTCCTCTCCGGCCTTACTCCCCCAGCTCTCTGTGCTCTGTCCCCCAAATATTCCAACAGGTCGCACAAGATTTGCCAGCAACCCTCTTATGGTTAAACTGCCAAAATCTAGGCTCTCTGCTCAGCTTCACTCTTTCATTCCTCTTTTCTCCCACCTCTGGAACAAACTCCCCCACTCACTTCAATCCCACTCCTCCCTCCAGGTCTTTAAAACAGCTGTTCACCACCATCTCTGATCTTCCCCCATCCAAAACCTTGATCTTTTCTACCCCCCGCTAATTCACCCCAGATCCACTTTTTTGAAATTCCAACTTCTTTCCTGGAAGTCCTTGCAGTGTCCATATGTTTTATACCTCTCCCAACTCCCCCCCCCCCCCCCCCCCAAGCCCTCTCCCTCCCACAGATCTCTCGATGTCCCTGCTCTCAAATGTTGTGTTTGTGTGCTTCCCCCTGTCTCCCCATCTTGCCTACCGCTCCCCTTATTATATGTTTTATTTGTCGGTTTGACTTTTTGTGTGATTAATGTTAGCTCTTTCACGAGCCTCAATCTTGTATACAAAAAAAAGAAAAGAAAAAAAAGAACAATTTTGGTTCGAGTCCACCAATCAATGCCATTCTGGAACAACTCGTGCCATTCAAATTTAAACCGTAAATCAAAACCGTTGAAACAACTGCCTTGTTTGTTTCAAATTGTTTGAAAAGTTGTTTTGTTTTGTTTCAAGTTGTTTCAACGGTTTTGATTTACGGTTTAAATTTGAATTGCACGAGTTGTTCCAGAATGGCATCGATTGGTGGTTCGGTGTCCCCACCTTTTCCCCTTATATAAGGGAGGGTATGGAGTTGTTTTGCTTTACTCTTGAGAAAGGTCAGTGGATGCATGTTTATCCGTGATGCTGATCGAAATATCGAGCAGTTTGTTTGCTCATTAAAGGTTGGAGAACTAAAAATGGATTCATTTGATTTTAATCCCAACCGCAAGTCATTACTTTATATATATATATATTGTTGATGTTTTGAGATTGTACATGTAACGTCATTAAAGGTTAAAGGTTTGCCCCACCCCCCCATAGTTAGTCCACAAGCAACACGTAGGCCCATTAGAATTAGTTATGTCATAGTATGTGTAAGAGAAGGCCATTTCCCTAGTGATATCTGCGTTGTGTAAAGAATTGAGCTTAGGTCCTTTTCATTTTGCGGCCACCCTTCATTTTCATCAATGGGCAAACTCCATCCCGCGCCCCATTTTGGCTGATCCCTCCGTGTGTGGTGCTTTGGCTGCCAGCAGCATTAGCTGCCCTTTGCTCGCTCAAACTAGTCGGGTACCATGAGGTAGGCCTGAAAAGAGGGAGGATCGCGAGGGTCGAGGTGTGGCCGCGTCGAGCAGCGCGTCAGAGGCGGTGACGGTAAGGGCAACAGCCAACCAGGGCTGAGAGGGCATGGCTTGATAGGGCGTGGCACGACGCATCGAGTAAGTTCGAGAGGTTCACTGGGCAAGGCTATATAAGTCTTCACACAAAGCCCTTGAACAGGACTCGTGGGGAAAGGGCGTGCTGAGAGGACCAACGAATTGCGCTTTGTAAAAGGACTATGAGGACCGAGCGAACTGGCTGAAACGAGAGAACTGATCCGGAGCACTCGTGTGAGAACAGCACTGAGAGGACCGGCGTGCACATGACAGTTTCGAGGCATTCATTGAGGCGCGTATTGAACTGTCCGTTTATTACGTACGCAGCCCCGCGAGTGTAGCCGCCAAAGTCCAGCCTGCCGTTCACCCCGTAATAATCCCGTGTGCGCCAATGACTCGTGGAGAGCTCCTGGCCGCTGTGTTCATCTACTTCGCGGTGCGAGTTGGGGACCAGAGAGCGAGCTGCCTGGACGCCATCCATGGACCATCGACCTGTTCGTCTGTAACCCCGTGTGAGTGTGTCTGTATGTGAACGGGCCCGTTTGTCTTGGGATAAGTTAAGACTGTTTAAGGCTGCACTGTGTATTCTTCTTCTTCTTCTTATTGTACAAAGTGTAAATAAACCTTGTTATTCCTGTCCTTCCAAATTCGACTGTTTCCGTGATTTCCTCCATTGGGAAAGCGTGGCACTATTAAGAACCGCTTGGATCGGGTTTATTCATTGCTAACGGCTCGGGCCACGGGTTCGCTACCGCTCGGCGTTTCCACCAACACCCGTGATTCGGGATTGGGCTTATTTCCTCGTTTCTGGGCGGCGCGAGTACTTAGGTATTAGTGATTAGTCCGACGACCCTACTTCGCGCTGTCCAGGAGTGACGTCATCGGTCCCGGGTCCCGTCGGCTAGTCAAAGACAAGGGGACTAATCCCCCCTTGGTAAGGGGAAAGGCCGGCGCTGAGATCCGCAACTATATATATATATATATATATATATATATATATATATATATATATACAGTGATCCCTCGTTTATCGCGGGGGTTACGTTCCAGAACCCCCCGCGATAGACGAAAATCCGCGAAGTAGCGACCATATTTTTATTTTATTATTTATATATATTTTAAAGCTTTATGACCCTCCCCACACTCTTATTAACCTTTCCCACACTCTTATTAACCTTTCCCATACTCTTATAAACACTTCCTATACTCTTAAACACTTTTTACACTCTTAAACATACGTAATTTTAACAACATATAAAATTCTAATGGGTACTCACGATTGAAGATACTCTAGCGACCCATGGGTTCCCCAAGCAAGACCAGCATCAGAATCTCCTTGCTCCAGCCGGTGACGTCACCGGCGGGGATCCCCGGTGCCAGAGTGGCTGGTCACGTGACCGCCAAAGCGTGCCGCGCGTGCGGGTATAATCAGCTACACCTGTTGATCACGTGACCGCCGAAGCACGCCACGCTTGAGAGGCGTGGCTTTCGGTTCCTGGTTGTGCTTTATAATGCAGCCCGATAAATGGGCTTTTCAGTGTTCCCGAGTTGGTTTTGAGAATAAATATCTTCTCGGACGAGTTTGTGTCTTGCCCGTCATTTCATCCGTATCAAGCAAGAGCCCCGGCTCTTCAATACTACAACTTGCGTGATGAAGATGATGATGAATTAGCTGTGCAGTACTGATGACGATGAAGGTGATGACGATGATGAATGTACTGCACAGCCAGAAAGAGCATTACAGTTACCCATTACGTGGGTAACTAGCGCAAGTGGAAGCTGCCGCATCTGCGTTTTCCATACGCACGACTCTTTGTCTCTTTGTCTACCCTTCTACTGTACACTATGTACAGTATTTTATTTCTTGTAATATGTTTTAATTACTGTATTTTTCTTATTTTTTTACGTTTTTTAATTTTTTAGGCTAGTAAATGCTTATTTTACCACAAAAATATTTAAAATAATAGTATATAAAAATACATTTATACCGCAAAATCCCGCGATATAGCGAAAAATCGGCGATATAATTTTACATATACTAGCGAGAAAAACCCGCGATGTACCGAAGCCGCGAAAAGTGAACCGCGATATAGCGAGGGATGACTGTATATATATATATATATGTTGAAACGCAAAAGAAACTTACCACCTTTGAAACCTTTAAATATCAACAATAACACTGCGTGTAGTAAATGTGTGAACTTGTTTGTGGACAATAGTGTCCTCAGTCAGACAAAACGGTCACGGATGGTCACTTGAACCTTCAATGGTCACTTCATAGCACAGCTGTTGAACAGCCGTTTTGACTGTCAGTGATTAGCCAAGGGGTACGGGATGATTTTAATGAGCTGCACGTGATGTCTTTGGCATCATTTTTGTGTTGTGTTTTGTTGTCCGTGTTGCCTGTGTCGGCTATGTCCCACTTTGTCTTTGTCCTCCTCCACGCATCGATGTCTCTCTACAATACACTTTGTCTACAATACACCGCTCAAACACGCACAAAACACTTGCAACATAAGCCGAGCATGGGTCCATGGTCACGAGGTATCGCAACACAGCTTTGTGATTGGTTGATAGAATAGGCCCACCCCTCCCCCCAGATATATCTGGGAGGAGGTGAACAAGGGAACTTCTCTTGATGAAGGCTAGTGGAGGCTCGGCGCACGCTGGGTTGCTGGCCGAAACGTTGAGTTTTTAAAGACAAAGCTATAGGTTGGAGAACGGAAAAATGGATATCGTGGATATAATTCCCAACCGCCGTTCATTACTTGATATATATATATATATATATATATATATATATATATATATATATATATATATACACACACACACACACACAGTCACGTGAAAAAGTAAGTACACCCCATGTAAAGTTTTGACTTTTTCAAAATATTTCAACATACAGCTATTTGTTCTTCATTTCAACAATATTGATAGATAAAGGTGATATAATATAACAAATATCATGAAACTTTTACATTTTGTAGTCCATTGAGTCCATTGTATAATTTAAATATACATAAATGCAAATTTCGCATGTGGAAAAAGTAAGTACACCCTTGGCTCTAATAGGTGGTATTGCCCCCTTTGGCAGAAACAACCTCAAGTAGGCGTTTCTTATAACTGTCTACCAGTCTCTGACATCAACTGGGAGAAATTTTGGTCCACTCCTCCATGCAGAATTCTTTCAGCCGTGCGATGTTTGAGGGGTTTCTTGCATGCACAGCTCGTTTCAAATCCCCCCACAACATCTCGATGGGATTTAGATCCGGGCTTTGACTTGTCCATTCCAGAACCCTCCATTTCTTTCTTTTCGGCCATTCCTTGGTGGATTTACTGGTATGTTTAGGGTCATTGTCATGTTGCAAGGTCCACCTTCGGTTGAGCTTCAACTTTCCGACAGATGGCCTCGCATTATCCTCAAGCACCCTCTGGTACAGTGAAGAATTCATAGTGGATTCTATGATGGTGAGCTGCCCAGGCCCTGATGCAGCAAAGCTGCCCCAAACCATAATATTTCCACCCCCATGCTTTGCAGTTCGTATCAGGTTCTTGTGGTCAAATGCTGTCTTTGGTTTTCACCTAACATGTCTTCTGGTACTGTGGCCAAATAGCTCTACCTTTGACTCGTCTGTCCAGAGCACATTGTTCCAGAAGTTCTGTTCTTTGCCGAGGTGTTCATTGGCAAACTTTCGTCTTGCCCCGATGTTCTTTCTGGACAGCAAAGGTTTCCTCCTGGCACACCTCCCATGTAGATCAAATTTGTGCAGCCTCTTTCTAATGGTAGACTCGTGCACTTGGACATCAACAGTGGCAAGAGCTACCTGTAGGTCCCGTGATGACAGTCTGGGGTTCTTAGAGACTTCTTTCAGCATCTTGCGGTCTGCTCTCGGGCTGAACTTGCTGGAGCGGCCTGGCCTGAACAAGTTGGCAGTTGTTTGGAATCTTCTCCACTTGTAGATGATCTTCTGGACAGTCAAATAATTGATTTCAAATTGTTTGGAGATCTTTTTAAATCCCTTCCCAGACTCGTAGGCATCTATAACCTTCTTTCTGAAGGCCTCAGAGAGCTCTTTTGATCTAGGCATGGTGACACCGCACACTTGAACAACAAAGAGCAAACCAAACTAAATGTCTGAGGTTTAAATAAGACAGGTTCCTCCAAGATCCTCTCTGATGATGTTCTAATCATTTGCACCTGAGCTGGTGCACCTGATTCTAATTTTAGGTATTTGAAGTAGTGATAAATGTAGGTGTGTACTTACTTTTTCCACATGCGAAATTTGCATTTATGTTTATTTAAATTATACAATGGACTACAAAATGTAAATGTTTCATGATATTTGTTATATTATATCACCTTTATCTATCAATATTGTTGAAATGAAGATCAAATAGCTGTATGTTGAAATATGTTGAAAAAGTCAAAACTTTACATGGGGTGTGCTTACTTTTTCATGTGACTGTGTGTATGTATATATATATATGTATATATATTGCTGCGGTTTTGAGATTGGCACATTGAAGTCATTAAAGGTTTCCCCCCCATAGGTAGTCACACGAGCAACATATAGGCCCATTTGTAGTATAGTTATGTCTTAGTATGTGTAAAAATAGGCCATTTCCCCTCTTAGTACCTACGTTGTGTAAAGACAGGAGAGTAGGCCCCATTCATTTTGTTCCAACCTCCAATTCTGCCTCTATGGGCGTAATCCATCCCGTGCCCCATTTGGTTGTCCCCTAGTCAAGCTAACATGAGGCAGGGCCTCGGAAGGCGAAGGAGGGGTGCGGGGTCGGGGTGAGCGGCGTGGGGGATGACGGTAAGAGCCACCAGCCAATCAGAGCTCTAGCGGCATGGCGTGAGAGGGCGTGGTGAAGTGCGGCTGGTGAGTTCCAGAACGTTCGCGAGGCGGGTCTATATAAGCCCGTACGAAAAGCCCTCGAGAGGACCTGAAGGACTCGGATTTGCAGAGAGGGAGCTTGTTAAGAGGACTAGCGTGCATACGGCAGTGGCAAAGGACATAGAGAGAGAGAGAGAGACTTTTTTAGACTTTTTATTACAAAAATATAAAAATACAAGCCAGTCGGTGAAGATACTATTCAATACAGGCACAATAATCAAAAATACAGAAAAGAAAAAGATTATGACAGGAATTCAAAACAGTACAATGAACTAGAAAATAAAAACAACAACAGAAAAACCGACCACACACTGATTCAATCCAAACAAACCTACAAATATATCATTAATTCATTCTCCTGCACCATGCAGATCCCATCAAAACACCAGATGTTCATAAACTCATCAATACATTTCTTTCTTTCAGAAACACAAAATTCAAGTTTGAGTCTTGCAGATATCAAGGCATTAAAAAAGAACAAGACATCACATTGCCCAATCGGCTTTCCTTTCAGTTTTTCCTTCCTCGATAAATAAATTGCCATTTTCGCCGTGGCCACTAAAAACAAAAACAACATATGTACATGTTCTTTCATATCATTGAAACCAAAAATAAATGATCACAGAGAAAAAGTGATCTTCATTTTTCCAGCCATGTAGTTCAGCCATTGAAATAAAGGCACAAGCCTTGCACAATCAACGTACGCATGGAACACATCCTCTGTGTAAACACAGAACGGGCAACACGTAGATGTGGGCGCGAAATGACTCACCAATTTATTAGACGGAATGATCCAGTGTATCATTCGCCACTGGAGATCACCTGTCCTTTTGCTTACCAGCTTACTGTATATTGATTCCCATGCAGGCTCAGATGGGAGTCCTTCCGGCATTAGCCCTTTCCACCTGGCCACTCCATTTAACGGTGAGTTCCCAAGCAGAACTGCAGTGCATAACCGATACAGGTCTTTACTACTGCATTTCTGAAAAATGTTTTGTCCCTCACTAATTGGGGGCAAGTCTCCGTGACTAGGCTGTACCAATAAACCAGGAAAATGCCAGTCATTGGATGTCACCAAAACTTCCTGGGTCCATCTTAGTCCAAGTTGGAAGCTTTTCTTTACTATTTCCTTTAGGACTCTTCTGATTATTCTGTTTGACCATATTCCAGTCATATCAGCTATCTCTTGCACCGACTTCCACCCCCAACCAGAATCATGGTGGAGGTCCAACACTTTGATTATGCCCGCTGTAATAAAGTGTTGATAAAAGTCTCGGCTTCTTGGAATTGCAGGAAAAGGCGGGTTGTAAAAAAGGGGTTCTTCCACAAACATGTTTGTAGCATAGGTTTCTTGCTGTCGACTAGTCGAAAGGCTTTGCCAGGCATTCAGAAGGCTCTGATAGAATGATGGTAGATGAGATGTGTCGACGTGTTGGAGTTGGACTAAGAAAAGTTCAAGGCCATATCCGAGCCCGCTTGCTTTTCGCAGCACGTGATAGGCCAAGAGTCGGCTTGGCAGTCGTTCCTTGTACAGCAACTGCTGTATGGTACACAGCCGAAAAGCCATGATACGACTTTTTATGTCGATCAGTCCCTGGCCACCTTCAGACAAGGGGCTACATATGACATTTGGGAGTAACCAATGGTGACCACTCCAAAAAAAAATCCACGAGTAGCCTCTGCACTGCCTTTAGTAGGTATTAGTAGTGCCTCTAGCGGCTGAAGGCAGATAAACCTATGCCACAGGGAAGAAGCCACCAAATTATTAACCACTAGAACCCTGCCTTTGTAGGAAAGGTGGGGCAGAGCTCGTTTCCACAGTCCCAGTCTTTTTTTGACATGCTCAACAATCCCGTCCCAATTTTTGAGGACGTAATGTGGAGATCCCAGGAAAACCCCAAGGTATTTGACTCCGTCTTCCACCCATTTTAACTTTGTTGGTAGATGCACAGGTGGTACCAGCACTCTTCCAGGTGGAATGTTCTTGAGACAGGGAATCCATAAGGCCTTACTCTTGTCCCAGTTACACTTCGAAGAAGAAGCGAGGCAAAAAAGATTTAAACATTCAACAAGTGCTGGGATATCACTCTCCTTCTTAACAACCACACAGACATCATCTGCATAAGCCGATACAACTACTGAAGGACTCCCAGGGGATACAGTCACTCCTGAAATATTTTTCCTAAATAAAATTAGGAGTGATTCCATTACCAAGGAAAATAATAACCCAGAAACCGGGCATCCTTGTCTCACCCCTCTTTGAACCTGTACCGGAGAGCTGAGTTCGTTATTTATTTTAAATAAACTAAATATATTGTTGTACAACAAAGTCACGTAGGCCCTAAAATTGACACCAAAGCCACATGCTTCTAGCACACGATACAAAAAAACATGATCCACACTATCAAAAGCCCTTTCCAAATCAAGGAATATTATCCCAAAATCTTTTTCCAAGCAATCACATTCCATTAAATCTCTAATCAAAAAAATATTATCATAAATAGATCTGTTTGGGATGCAGTAATTCTGATCATGGTGGACTAGATCACCGATTACCGTCTTCAACCGACTGGCCAACACTTTTGACAATATTTTGTAGTCCGTACATAATAACGAGACCAGCCGCCAATTCTTTATCTGTCGTAGATCCCCAGTCTTTGGAATCGGCGACACCACTGCTCTTCTGAAGCTTAGTGGGAGTTCTCCAAGCACCAAGGATGATTCCAGGACATTCAATAATTCAGGGCCCAAAAGGTCCCAAAAAGCCAAGAAAAATTCTGCCGATAGGCCGTCAATCCCAGGAGCTTTCCCCGAGTCCATTTCACTTAGGGCCTGCGTTAGCTCGGGCAAAGTAATTGTTGAATCCAGGCCCAGGCACTGAGGCTCAGTTAGGGATGAAAGGTGAGAAGTTAAAAATTCC
This sequence comes from Myxine glutinosa, assembly GCF_964187855.1. Classification (NCBI taxonomy): domain Eukaryota; kingdom Metazoa; phylum Chordata; class Myxini; order Myxiniformes; family Myxinidae; genus Myxine; species Myxine glutinosa. Next base: position 85,602,034 of record NC_136273.1, read on the forward strand.
ATGGTTTGCTCACAAACATTTTGTTTTGCATAAACTTTTGAAAAAAAACTCTCTAATGCACAACCTTACATCTCCAGGGTTGGCAACCATGTTTCCCCTAAAGTCTTGTACAGAGAAAAGGGTTTTGGGTGACTTATTTACAAAATCCATTTGGAATAAAGATTTACTCGGGGTGTCTGATACCTTTAAATTGTTTATTCTTAATCTGATTAACAGGCCTGCTGCTTTCTCCTGAATCAGCTCTCTCAGTTGAGCCTTCTTTTCAACCAATAACCTGTGGTCTCTTCTGTTATTATCTTTAGCCAGTTTACACTCTAACCGTATAATATCAGCTTCTAAACAAGCCATTGTTATATTTTTTACGTCAGTTTCATTTGAAACAAACTGCTGACAAAACACTCTAATCTGAGCTTTTGTGTTATCCCACCATAATGCTAAAGAAGAGAAAGAGGGCTTTTTTGAAAGTTGGATGACCCAAAAAGCATGGAAGGCGTCTTTAAACAAAGCATCTTCGAGAAGACTGGTATTGAATTTCCAGTATGCACTTTTGCGTAAGGGTTGAGGGAAAAAGAGGCCCATGGTAACTAAATGATCAGAAAACAAAGATGGAAAATGATTTGGAGAGATAACCGCATTCCTGAACTGTGAGTTTATGTACCAACGGTCAAGTCTAGCGAAGGTCATTCTCCCATTGGCACATCGTCCCCAAGTATACTCAGATTTGTTGGGGTAATGTAGCCTCCATGCATCTAGCACACCCACTGCCGAAAAATAATTTAACAAATCAGTACTACCTTCGGGATGAGGTTCTGCTGTATTTCGGTCTATACTGGGTTTAAAGGTGCAATTAAAGTCACCCCCCATGCAAATACAGTTGTTGAGGTCTATCGACTGCATGTGTCGAATCAAAGATGAAAAGAAAACTCTTCGTTCCACACTCTCACTTGGTGCATAAACGTTGAATAGTGTAAACCGAAAATTATTAATGACCAGTTCCAATGAAATAAACCGGCCTTTAATCACCTCCTGGAAGAGGCATGACTCAGGTACTAGGCCTGGTCTGAGTAAAAAGGCTACACCAGCAGAAGAAGAAGACATGTTACTAAAAGAACATTGTCCTTTAAAGAGGCGACACCAGTCGTACTCCACATTTTGAATTATATGGGTTTCTTGGAGTAAGAGTACATCAATTTTCTTGCGCTCAAATAAACTTTTCACCTGAACCTGGTGGTTTTGGCTTGCACCTCCGCCGTTCATATTTAAGGTTCCAAAGATGATTTTTTTCATGGATTATCAAAAGGCTTGAGCGGTTGTTGGGAAATCTCCCTCCCTGCTTTTGTAACAGCCTTTCTAAGCCGATGAAACAGCGACCTTGTTAAATGAAATTCATCCAGCCTCCTAATTATGTCCTTTGCAACCTGGATGAATGAAATTAAATCAGGAAAATGATCTTTTACAATCACATTTCGCTGTTGGTAGGTGTCATTCAGAAAAGAAATAATAAGTTGAGGGGCTATGGATGACTGATCTGATGAAGATTGAGACAACTCAGTCATCTCAACTTCATCCTCTGATTCTGACAAATCAGAAACAGCTCCGCCCGGGTCACATATATCAGTCTGCACAGTCCCCATTTTGATTCCAGCCAAGTCCGAAGATTTGCTGGAATGTTCTATGGTAGAGTCATCTTCACTCTGGTACCCGGGACATTCAGCAGGAGCTGAAATCTCTGCTTCACCCTCCTGTAGGGAGATGTTCACTGGCTCAGTTGACGAACCAGTGTCATGATTTAGATCTTGCATTGGTGAAGAGGAGCTTGGGGCTGAGACATTCCCATTCCGCTCGGTCTCAGCAGGTAGTGAAGGTGGCGGCTCACTAATGAGCTCACCGTCATCTTTAGTCTCACCATCTACTTTTTCTCCCAAGTTTTCGGTGCTGCCCGATATTGTTTCAGAATTAATTAATTCAGGTTCCTTCTCCCTGGTGTCAATACAGCTTGTGGACACCTGAGAAAGACGTTCCAGGGCGTCTGCACCCACACTCTCTTTATCCAACACTACCTTTTTCAAAGTAATGTTGGAGTTACAAGCACCAGGTGCTCTTCGTTTTTTTGTCACCACAATGGGATTTTCTTCCATCTCCTCACTGCACGTAGCATCTGCCACAACAGGTGGGTTATCTGGGATTATTTCATTATTTACCGAATCAGCGGTGTTGTCATTTTCACTAACACGAACAGGAGTATTATCCCTACTCCTCGAGTGCGAGGGAGCGGCGGTAGGAACCGTTCGGGTATTTCGGTTTACCTTGTTTCGTACGTTAGAGACCGGGGTGTTATCTCTTTTACAATCAGCGTCACTATGACCTGCTTCACCGCACCTTACACACGATACCTTCGGACAAAACCTTTTCACATGGCCAAAAGCTCCACAATGGAAACATGTTAATGAGGCCGATGACGCATACATCTGGTACTCATGGTTGTTCACCTTTACCTTGAACGTGATGTTTAACCCCGTGTCATCGCCTCGATCCGGAAGCACCATATACACCTGCCGTCTGAAGCTCATCACGTGTTTAACACGTTCATCCTGAGACCGGAGCGGAATCATTGTGATTTTCGACACAACTGTTCCGTATCGGGACAAAACGGGCATCAGCTGGTTGCAGGTTATAAATGGGGGTACGTTAGATATGACGACCCTCATCGATGGAGTGTTCATAGGCGACGCCAAGACAAAGAGACCTGTCTCTGTGGTTAATCCCGCACTAACAACATCGTGAACGAATTTTTCATCGGACACAAATATAATAACTTTTTGATTCATTCTCGACGCTGCTCATACATTCTCACAACTGATTATTTTCCCCACCGACAAAACAATGTCCTCGGTGGAAGTTCCTTCGGGTGGAACACACACAAATGCATGCTTCCTTGTTAAGTTGTCGAACGCCTCTAACCGAGAGCGTGTATTCGCCTCCCAGCGAATTAACACCCCCCACTTGTCCGAACCGGACAAGTAGGTACCAAACCGAAATAAATCAAACTAGAATAAATAATAAACGTGCATTATAAGCACAAAAAGGCTTACAAAGCGTCGTCGAAGCCGGTAGGCCGCACCCAAAATGGGTCCGCTCTCAAACCTCTCTCTCTCGAAGACAAAGGTGTAGAAAGGATGGAAACAAAATGCCAAAGTACACAGGATGGAAAGGAGAGGGAGGGGAGGGGGGCAGGGGAGGGCAGGAGAGGAGGAAATCTCACAAAGAACTCACTACAACACAGAGCAGTTGCTCACAGCCGCCATGACGCCACGCCCAACGCAAACGGCCTGCAGGGGGCGAGAGAGAGAGAGAGAACGAGTGAGAGTGCATCACTCGCCGCCGTTGTTGAACTCTGACCTCGCATTAGAACGTGCGCGCAAGGAGATAAAAGAAGAGGCGTGAACCGTACAAGTACACGGGCGCAGCCAGACGCGCCGGTAACGCATATAGCGTTTTTCAGCCACGCGAGTAAGCGCGGCCATAGCCGCAAGTGAATAACCGCCAGCCGTGCCAAAGTCCGCTCCCTACCGTGCGCCCCGTGATAACCCGCTCCATTCAGACGACACGCGGCGAGCTCCTGCTTTCACCTACTTCCATCTCCAAGGGACGTGCCGGGGACCGGAGAGAACTGCACGAGAGCCATCTTTGGGTGAGCTGGTACACATCATCCTGCTCATCTGCAATCCCCGTGTGAGTGTGTGTGAGACAGGCCCGTTTGTCCTGGGTATTAAGTAAGACTGTATGAGGCTGCTCTGTGTCCCCTTTTCTTCTACCATTGTATATGAATGATCGTTTTAAGGCCATTTTCCCCGCTAGAGCGGGGGTTAGCCTTGCGGGCCCCATGACAATTTATGGTTCCCTGTTTGAGGCAATGTTTTTATGGCCGGATGCCCTTCCTAACGCCAACCCTTAGTCGCCTCTTGCGATGTGCAGGGATACAGTGTACCTATTCTAAACCGGCGTACACACCGGGATCATTCATCTCAGCAAGCTGGTACTCAATTTGCCGACCTCGGAAGGATGACAGGCTGAGTCGACCCCCCTGGTGTTAATTCAGCGATCGACCGGGATTCAAACCCAGGATCCTAGGATCCCAAGCTGGCACCCTCACCGCTAAGCCAACACCAGGGTTGTAATGGTCTTCTACCATTGTATAGTGTAAATAAATTCTGTTCTTCCTTCTGATTCGATCGTACCTGTGATTTCTCCATTGGCTAAGCGTGGTACGAATAAGATCGCTCCAATCAGGTATAGTAATTAATAATAGCGCGGATCACGTGTACGCAAACCGCTCGGTGTATCACCAACACACGTGGTTCGTGCGGGGCTTATTTCCTCGCTTCCAGGGCAGCGCTAGTACTTAGGTAACAGCGAATTTGGTCCTGAAACCCTATTTAGCGCTGTCCGGAAGGGACGTAATAGGTCCCCGGTCGCGCCAGGTCAGTCAAAGACAAGGGGACTAATCCCCCCTTGGGGAGAAGGCCGGCGGCAGATCCGCAACAATATATTGTTGCGGTTTTGAGTCTGTCAAGTGAGTTTAATAAAGGTTAAAGTCTGTCCCCCATAATTAGTCACACAAGCAACATGTAGCCTCGCAAGTATAGTTATGTCTTAGTATTTGTGAGCTTAATTCCTCTCCTTTGTTAATTCTGCATTGAGTAGGAGCCAGGAGGCCCTACTGCCACCGATCATCCTACGTCCGTAGCCTCAATCCCTTTTGCGTTAACGTTGGTTCATATTCGGCGAGTTAACACGAGGCAGGCAGAGGAGGATCGGGGCGGAGTCGAGGCGGAGCGGCAGAAGCAATGACGGTAAGCACGAACCGCCAATCAGAGCTCGAGGGTGGTGGTGGCAGCGTGGCGTCAGAGGGCGTGGTGAGAAATCGGGGTGAGTTCCAGTAGGTTCGGGGGGCGTAGCTATAAGAACCGCTGCGCAAAAGCCCTCGACAGGACTCACAGAGGAGAGAGAGAGAGATAGAGAGGACTGCTGCCTGATAGGACTTTGCTGCGAGAGAGAGAGAGAGAGATAAAGGACTCGCGTTGTGATGAACTTGACGAACTTGCACAAGAACGCGCGCGCTAACCAGCTCGGAGGGTATTGAAGAAGAGGAATCGGCCGCTACACATACGCGGGCGCAGTCAGACGCGCTTAGGATCGAGTATAGCGCATTTGAGACGCGCGAGTGAACAAGGCTGCCTAACTGCCAGCCGCGCTAAAGTCCGCCCTCTACCGTTCCGCCCCATCATCTGCTTGTTCGAGAGACGCGCTACGAGTCCCTGCCTTAACCTGCCACCATCTTCACGGGACGTGCCGGGGACCGTGGAGAGCCGGACGGGGACCATCTCTCGACGCGTTGGGGAACACCTGCCCATCTGCAATCCCCTATGTGAGTGTGAGACGGGCCCGTTGTCCCAGGGATAAGTTAAGACTGTTTAAGGATTGCTCTGTGTCTCTTCGTCCTTGAACCTGTATATACATGTGGGAAATAATTAAACCATCTGTTCTTCCTTTCTTCCCTGATTCGATCGTTCCTGTGGTTTCTCCATTTGACCAAGCATGGTACGAATAAGATCGCTCCAATCTGGTTCCAACATCTAAGACTGCGCGGACCACGTGTACGCAATCCGCTCGGCATACTCAAACCACACGTGGTTCGTGCGAGGCTTGTTTCCTCGCTCCCAGGGCAGCGCGGGGACTTAGGTACGAGCGAAAAGTAGTCCCGAAACCCTACGCCGCATGTGTCCGGGAGGGACGTAATAAGTCTCGGTTCCGCCAGGCCCAGTAAAGACAAGGGGATTAATCCCCCCTTGATAAGGGGAAGAAGGCCAGCGTAGAGAACCGAAACAATATCTTCAATAATTTAAAGGTTTTGTTTTTGTGCGCAGGACCAAAGTTAACGGCGGTTGCTTGCTTTGCTGTGGGCCGCGTCGCATACTCTGATGACGATTACCTACATGCAGCAGAGTGGCTTGAGGAAGCTTTACGTCTTGGTGTGTGTTTGCATCGGTGGTGCTGTCATTCCGTTTGATCTGGAAAGAACTTGATGGAGCAAAATGTGTGAAAGGTTTATTGCTTTTTAACTTTATTTCCCTTCTATCCCAGCGGCACATATCAATTGCGAATTAACGTGGCTTCCCCAGCAGCCTCCAATGTCACCTCCCCTGGAGACGGTGTGGAAGCTTTGGATTTTGGTCTTCAGGAGGATGAAGAGAGCCAAGTGACTATTGTAAAGGTTCTCGACTACCTTGCCTTCTCGCTCTATCAGATTAGTGAATCACGGCGAGCTGCAGCACTCACTGACTGGCTTCTGCAATTGGGTGAGTAAACCTGAGATATGGACACAGCCATTGTTAAAGATAAACTGATCATTCGATCCTGTACTAGTGCTGTTTCCGAACTCAAACTCTACGAGTTGTCCTTCCGAGCCAAGTCAAAGTTTAGCCAGTGTGGGATGATGATGATTATGATGTAAAGAAAATACTTTTTCAGACCAGTTTTGCATGCTGATTCCAAATCTATTTATTGGTTTTCCTCTAGCACGTAGAACTTTTCGTGATTGTTGAAAGGTTATTGCCTAATGGCAATAACCTTTCAAATTTGATCGGTCATCACTAAAACAAGATGTGCCAGAGGACAACCAAAAACAGATTTGGAATCGGCATGCAAAACTGGTGTGTAGAAGAGTCTTTACATCTTTGATGAGAGAAAAGAGTTCGATTTTGTCGACCAGTGTAATTGGGCAGTAACTGTTACAGGCCTAGCTCTGTTAGCCATGAGCACGGGTCTCATGGCACATCTAGCTCTGGGTTAACTCCAATCAGATGTTCCTCTCCTGCTTCTCTCTTGTTACTCTCACAGGTCAAACGCTGCAGGTTGGCGCCTCCGTCCTGTCTCGTACTATGGTGTTTTGTCCTCTGAACTGTCTGTCAGATCCTGTGGAACTATTTGAACTGCCTGTTGAACCCCAACCGTGCCATCAACTCTGTACTTGCTGTAAACTATATACTGTCTAGTCGGATTTGCAGTTCTGACTTATATGCGTCTGAAGAGGTGACTACTCAATATTTCCTGGCGTGGCTGCCGAGAGCAAGGTTTACGCACCGCCCTCTTCGGTCCTGGTGCGGCGTGTCAATTGGCTCCGATGAGCCTCAGTGTGACATCACCCTCTCCAAGTCTGTTGGTCTTGAATTGTCCTCATTGATTTTAGGGATGTGCCACAGTCCTCAGCTCCTCACTTAACATTGAGCATACTTGTAGCGGAGGGTCGTTGCTGATGGGAGGGAACTATGGCAAGGTTTGCGCAAGCTGGCAGTGAGTCTTGTGGGTCATGGAGCAATGAATGTGGGCGCAATGGGATCTTTGTGCAGCAGTGAGGCACAGGCAGGTGGTTGAAGCGTTGCGGTGGTCACGTGGTGTGGAGGTCTTGTGGTAATGGGACTGGGTTTGACTCTGCGTGGTTGAGGCGTAAGCGCGAGTGAATGGTGAGTAAATAAAGTGCAATGTTTGACGTCGGTCTTGTGGTGGCGGAGGCCAGTTGTGATGTTGTGACGTGGAGGTAGTTTGTAGTCTGGTGGTGGTTAAACTGAGGTTGCGGTGCTGCTGTGGCGGTGGTGTGTTCACCACAATCTCTTATCTTCCCCCATCCAAAACCTTGATCTTTTCTACCTCCGTTAGTACACCCCAAATCCACCTTTTTCAAATACCGTTTTCTTTGCTGAAAGTCCGAGTAATGTCCATTTGTTTTATACTGTGTACCCCGCCTCACCCTGTCCCTTCCACAGATCTCCTGATGTCTCTGTTCTCTACTGTTGTTATGCTTTCCTCTCTCTTCCCCTCTTGTCTCCCACTCCCTTTATTATATGTCTCATGTGTGTTTCTGTTTGTTTTTATGTGTTTTATGTGTTAGCTCTTACACGAGCCTCGACTTTGCAAACAAAAAAAACTAAAGAAATAAAAAAGATCCAAATTTAATCGATTTTAAATTAAGGCAGTAACACAACAAAATGTGAAAAAGACAAGGGGTGTGAATACTTCCTGAAGGCCCTGTATAATTAATTTGCTAAACACAAGAACAAGCTGAAAAGATAACTGAGTATTATTCTTGAAAGCTTGGAGCTGTGAAGCCACAAAACCAATTCTTGGTGAGGATCTGCAATCTGATTGCTCTTTCTCGTTACTTCTGCCACCAAAGGTGGATGGAGATTATGTTTTCACCCTTGTCTGTTTGTTTGTGAACAAAATATCTCAAAGTTGTGGACGGATTCGGACGAAATTTGGCAAAGATGTAGTGTATGTCAGCAGGACGAAATGATTAGATTTTGGTGAAGATCCGGATTCGGATCCGGCTAATATCATTTTTGGAGTGATTCTTCACCATTGGGAGATAGGGCCAAAAACGATACATAGCAGGATATCTCAAAAAGTTGAGGACGGATTTGGACAAAACTTGGTGGAGAGGTTGTGTGTGTGACAAGGACAAATACAGACTTGGCATTTAATATGGAATATTTTTTTTGTGGGGGTGAACTTACTTTTCAAGTTGACTTAGAACCAAAAGTTCATTGGAATTATGTTGAAATTATTCTAGATTTTGTTAATGTGACCTTTAAAAGAAACAAAAACCACATTTGACATTTCGAAACAAATAAATTGATCCTTGAAAGTGATGTAAACTGATATCGAACTCAATTCATGGACAGTACTGTGTTAAACTTCTGTACGTTTTCCAGAAGTATCTCTTTATTTTGCACATTAGCCAAAAATTTTTTTATCAAAAACAAAAGTTAAATTACGACTGGGATTACGGACAGTAAAATTACAGTTCAGTACTTCGTGTAACCCCCACGAGCATTCAGGAGAGCACGTACACGTTGAGGCATGCTGTTCATGAGATTTGCCAAGGTTTGGACAGGAATCGCTTGCCATGCAGTGACAATAGCCTGCTGCAACTCACGCACAGATGTCAGCTGCTGGTCCAAGTGGTCGATTTGACGCGTTAATTCTGCCCACAAGTTCTCTGTCGGATTCATATCCCGGGACATGGCAGGCCACTCCATATGCTCTACACCACGGTCAGCAAGAAAGTGTTGGATCATGCGAGCACGATGAGGCCGTGCATTGTCATCTTGGAAGACAAAGTTTCCTCGAAAGGCTGCACGAGCAAATGGAAGCAATGTTTCTTCCAGAATGGCCCTGTGCTTGAACTGGTTCAGGTTTCCATTCAGAACAACCAGGTCAGTTTTGCCCCCTGCATGAAAAGCAGCCCAAACAGTCACCCCACCACCTCCAGCTTGGACTCTTGGCACTATACAATCTTTGTTGTAGGCTTCATGCACTTGTCTGCGCACTTGGACGCGGCCATCTTGACAATAGACCAGAAATCTAGACTCGTCACTGAAGATCACGTGATTCCAGTGTCCTGGCTGCCATTGACGGTGCTGTCTGGCCCACTGCAATCGGTGCTGGCGGTGTTGTCTGGTCAGGCGTGGCTTTCTCAGGGGATGCCTGGCACGATAGCCTGCTTGAACCAGTCGTTGGTTGACTAGCCTTCTGGATACAGGCACATTTGTCAGTTGCTGCCACTCAGCCCTAAGCCGATTAGCTGACTTGGTACGGCCATTGCGGACTAACCGGTGCAGCTGGCGATCATCCCTCCTTGTGGTTCTGCAGGGACGTCCTGGCCTCGGTATTGGAGTAGGGACACCCCTCTGAGCATTTCGTTTCAGGATCTTTGACACCTGACCTTGAGTGATGCCATACTGCCGAGCAATAGCACGCTCTTTCATGCCGTAATTTCGTAAAGCCACCACTCCATGACAAACAGCATTGTCGAGTTGACGGATCAGCTCCAGAGGAAGCGGCAATAACTTTTGGAGACGTGCAGCAGTTGTTTTCCATTAATACAGAACGCAACAACCCTTGTATACCCGACCGTGAAGCCAATCGTCAAATGCACCTGTCCGTACATTTTGCCACGCCACCTGTGATATAATCCTGTTGTTGACTTCTTGCTGCGACAGACAATCAGTGACATGGTTCTTTTAACAAATAAATCACCAAAGTGTAAAAGAAACGCACCAGATTGATATACTGAGTTAAGAAAGTAAACCCAAGTCAAGAAAAAAAAAATATTCCATATTAAATGCCAGGTCTGTAGATTCGATTTTGGTGAAGATCTGAATGTGGATTCGGATGTGAGAATAATTTTTTTTTTAAGTGAATCTTCACCATTGAGTGATGTAGCCAACCAGGTGGAGGTATGCCGTTCTAGTTTCTTCTTTTAACTACGCTCTTTTTTTTCGGTAAGTTGGTGCATTTTAGCCGTTACTTTTCTATGCCCCATTTTCTGTCCCCATTTTGTCTCTTGATAGATCCAGAAAATGAACGTGCTCAAAATAACAAGAAATACTTTCTGGCTGAGATGGAGCGTGAGGGTCGGTTGCCTTATGATTGGCTGGGCCAGGAGATGATGGTGGATTCTGATTGGCTGTCTGAGCGCAAGGCACAAGAGGACGATCAGGAAAGATCAAATGAACTTGGCGAGAGTGAAATATACCAGATGCTCTGCCAGGGAAAGGGGCCCAGCTTGGTATGGAAACTTATTCGGCCTCTGTGTGCATTTTATACATCTGTGACGTCTGTGACGGCTGTCAGACAGAGACCAAGTAAATTATTCTTTGATTGACTTGCTTCTGTGAGACTAGTTTGAGGAGCAAGTATTATCGGTGTGCATTATATCTTTCAAGCTGAAGTGATGGGAGAATGGTGAACCACAATGTTTGTTTCCCAAATCTGGCGCAGCCTTCCCAGAGGGCACGTCGCCTGTCGTGCTATTATCAAGTCCTTAAAGGAGTGCCGTTGTTTCGTTTTCGGGCCGAAGATGAATGGGATGCACCCTACATTGTCCGTTACTATGATGTGCTGAGTGATCAGGACACAACGGACATGCAGCGTTTGGCTGAACCCCTGGTATGCCTCGAGCCTTATGATTTGTAAAACACCTTGGAAAATGGAACGAACAATTGGGACTATTATGTGACTTGCACCATGAAGTCCTCGTATGAATGTGTGCATTTCAGCTTCAGCGTGCCACTGTGCGTAACACGGTCACTGGAGTCCTGGAGACTGCTGACTATCGCGTCAGTAAAAGGTATGAATGTCATTAATGGTCCCATTTTATATCTGCACATCAAATTCAAAACCACACTCTTCGATGGTGACTATAGTGGGCATTTCCATAGATTTCTACTTCAAAAAACGCAAAATAATGCTTAGCGCATGATGCGCACCTGTACCTTTTGATACCTCAGAAGCACTTGCTATCTCTGCCACTGAAGGTGGATGGAGGTTATGTTTTCACCCGTGTACGTTTGTTTGTTTGTGGACTGCTTCGGCGAAAATTTGGTGGACAGGTTTGGTGTGTGACAATGACAAAATGGTTCGCTTTGGGTGAAGATTTGAATCCAGATCCGGATAAGAGAATTTTTCAAGCGATTCTTCACCATTGAGTGATGGGGCCAAAACCAAAATATAGCACGATATCTCAATATGTTATGGACGACTTGCAGCAAAACTAAGTGGATGAGTTGTTTTGGTGACGAGAAGCCGATTAGATTTTCTTTCAGGTCCAAATCCGGATCTGGCCTATCGGTGGGATACAAAACAAACTGTTCAGCCTGGCGGAGGTATATGCTCTACCGAGTGCTGTTCTAGATTATCCCTGTACTAATTAATTCCCATTTTAATTGTTTTCATATCCACGAATGCTGTTGATGTTCCAGTAGAATAAGGTGTGTGTGTTAGCTAACCATGGTCCTGTATATTAGATGATGTCAATGGGTTGTCCACGTGAAATGAGTACGAATGTGCTAAACCGTACGATATTTATTTTTGTCAGTGCCTGGCTCATCGAAGAGACCGGTGAAGTCGTAGTGAAATTGAACCGGCGCATCTCGGGCCTAACCGGTCTTGACCTTAGCTTTGCAGAACTGTTGCAGGTAAGAGCTCTTGTCACTGTGTCTTTGTAAGTGGCCTCTCCTGAAAAGATACACTGTACTATATAGAGTTTTATGAACGGCTTCGACGACCTGAAACTGAAAATACTGTTGCGGATCTCAGTGACGGCACTCCCCTTAGCAAGGTGGGGGGGGGGGGGGGGTGAGGTTAATCCCCTTGGCCTGTTAAGCTGGCCGTCTCTGGTTCTGGTACTTACAACGCTCTTTTGCGGGGTGAAATTGGTCAGGGTTATTGGTCAAGGTGTTCTCCCGAATACCTTTACCAATCCCTCCGCAAAACAGGGAGACAAGTACCGCTCGAACCACGGACAAGATGGTAATTGCCGAGCGGTTTAGCAACCGGCAGCTCGAGCCATTAACAAAGGACTAAACCCGACTATTGCGGTTGGCCAAATCGTGCCACAGGTACTCAATTGGAGACAGGACGAAAGCGATCGGGGGAAAGAAGAAACCAAAGGTAAGAAATAACAGGCATTTATTAATTATTTACAAAACCAAAGAAGAAGAGGAAACGCAAGTAATATACAGAAGAAGAAGAAGATACACAGGGCAGCCTTAAGCAGTCTTATATTAACGCCCCAGACAGACAAACAGACTTACACGAAAGAGGAATAACAGGCAGGAATGACTGGACAAAGGAGAAGGGTCCAAGTGGGACAGCAGGGCTGGAAGGTTCGGGCAAAGGCACAGCAAGGAGGTCCGCTCCAGGTCCACGCTCCAGGCTGGAAGCGAGCAGCCAGCAGCAGCTCCACGTATTCGGTTTCACACACGGTCAGACAATGTCAATTGACTACTGTATTGTTGTCGCCATCACGGACCCACTCTTCTGCCTCACGATCCAGCGGTATGCTCGCCTGGTACCTCCCTCATCTGCCGGATCACGTCTCTCTCTTGAAGCAGTCCCTCCCAGCCGCTTTTATTGTGCATGTTGGAATCAGGCCGCCGGCTCTGAAGACACGCCTACCGGTTGGCTCACCTCGGCCCTGGTTGGCCGGTAAGGGCTTGCTGACTCCACCTCCAATGACGAGTCGACGTGCCACACCTTGTTCTGGCGGCTCCGCCCCCTCCTTCCTCGGCTTGACCGCATGGCTAATGGCGGTTTGGGGCCAACAACCGCATCAAGGCAAGGAGCAGCGAACGCTGCTTGATCGTTACTTTGCGGAGACGCGGGTGAGCCAATTGGGGAAATCGAAAGGGGCCTATCTTATTTGATTAATGCAATGCAGATTCAACTATTGGGAACAGATCCTTAACTGAAACACATAATAATGAAATAACTACGGAGCCGTCCTATGGTTCGCTATGTGTTGTACATGCACTAACTAGGGTGCGATCTTTAACAAGCCAATTGATGGGGATATTTACAGGGGAACATTTATAAGGGAAATATATACTAAAATGTACTAGTGAAGGTTCTAAAAACCGTTACTTTGTCTTGGAGCATGAGATCCTTGCGTCTGCTGACATGGTGCCTATCCGATTTCTGGATTCTAACATACAAAAACACAAGGCTGTTGTATCGTGAAACATAACATGCTTTTGTTTGCTCGTATTTTGTTGTATAGGTAAATTAAAAAATGTTTTCTGCATGTAACATGTCGGCCTCATTGCATGAGATGGAGAATTTATCCTCTTGGTGTTTTGCAGGTTGCAAACTATGGAATTGGTGGTCAGTACGAGCCACACTTTGATTTTTCTCGGGTGAGTTTTTATATCGTCTTGTTTGTTCCTCTTTGTAATTTATAAATGAAAGATATATTTAAAGGAGACCAGGCAACATTAATGGAGAATCCAGAGACGACAGACACACAAATTGATAAAATAAATATACGAAACTATATGATAAAATTAAAAGCACTGAACACAAAATTAACAAGAAAGAGCAATCGGAGATTGCAGACTCTCGCCAAGACGTGTTTCAGTGGTTTTTAAGGCGGTTAAAACAAATATGGCGGCCAAACCACGTGACTGATGTCATCATTATTTATTTTTTTTCTCCACCAATTTGTCCCTAGATAATGCTCAAATTTCATCTTGATCAGATGAAGTTTTGTACTTGTCCAATTATGACGTCATAATGGAGGCTCCTGTGACGTCATCACTAACATATTGTTGCGGTTCTCTACGCCGCCCTTAATCCCCTTATCAAGGGGGGATTAATCCCCTTGTCTTTCTGGGCCTGGCGGAACTGAGACGTCCCTCTCGGACACACGCGGTGTAGGGTTTCGGGACTAGTTCTCGCTCGTACCTAATTCCCCGCGCTGCCCTGCGAGCGAGGAAACAAGCCTTGCACGAACCACGTGTGATGTGAGTACGCCGAGCGGATTGCATACACGTGGTCCGCGCAGTCTTAATTAGTGGAACCCGATTGGAGCGATCTTATTCGTGCCATGCTTAGTCAAATGAGGAAACCACAGGAACGATCGAATCAGGAAGAAAGGAAGAAAGGAAGAACAAACGGGTTTAATTATTCCCACACGTATATACAAGTTCAAGGACGAAGAGACACAGAGCAACCTTAGCAGTCTTAACTTATCCCTTCGACAACGGGCCCGGCTCACACTCACACAGGGAATTGCAGAAGGGTAGATGCTCCCCAACGCGTCCACGTCGTCGTCCAGAGACGGCCTCCGTCCGGCTCTCCACGGTCCCCGGCACGTCCCGCGAAGATGGTGGCAGGCGAAGGCAGGGACTCGTAGCGCGTCTCCCGAACAGAGCAGATGATGAGGCGGAACGGCAAAGGGCGGACTTTAGCGCGGCTGGCGGTTACTCAGCCGTTCTCACCTGCGCGTCTCAAAAGCGCGGTATTAGGTTCAAGCGCGTCTGGCTGCGCCCGCGTATCTGTACCGCTCTCGTGCAAGTGCGTGAAGTTCATCAAGTTCATCAACTGCCGCGAGTCCTCCTTTGCTCTCGGCTTTCCCGCGCTAGTCCTTCAAGCCCTCCGATGCAAGTCCTCTCGCGCTAGTCCTCAAGTTCAGTCCTTCGTTTGCCGCAAGTCCTGTCGAGGGCTTTCGCGCAGCCGGTTTTATAGCTATGCCCCCGAACCTTCTGGAACTCACTCAAACCTTCTCACCACGCCCTCTGACGCCACGCCGCCGTCACCACCTCCGAGCTATGATTGGCGGCTCGTGCTTACCGTCAGCGCTTCCGCCGCTCCACCCTCGACTCCGCCCCGACCTTCCTAGGCCTGCCTCGTGTTAACTCGCCCAATGATCAACCAACGTTCAGCAAAATGGATTAAGCCTACGGATGTAGAATGATCGGTAGAAGTAGGGCCTATTCTCCTGGCTCTACTCAATGCAGAACTAACAAAGGAAAAGGACTAAGCTTACAAATACTAAGACGTAACTATACTATCGCGAGGCTACATGTTGCTTAATGTAACTAACTATGGGGGGCAAACGTTAACCTTTATTAGGCTCACTTGACAGACTCAAAACCGCAACAATATGTTACTCCCCATGGAGAGTTATTTACAATGAGCCATGTCTTAATTTTTTCTAGGCAGCGCTTTCGGAGATAGAGGTGCAAAGTTTTTCGGTTTTTTCAAGATTGCGCTCGTACCACATGACCTATGATGTCGTAATTATCATAAAATAAAATAAAATTCTTCAGGAGGAGGCGCAGCGATGGTGAAAATTTCCTGTCAATTAGACCAACGGTTTCAGAGAAAATCATATTTATTCTGTGCAGACAGACAAACGGACTCAAATGCAATACCTTCTCCTCTGACGAGGGTAAAAATGTTGAGATGCATTTTTGAGTGCAGTTTATAACATACAAAGCAAGTCGTTATGAGGGAACAGTAGCCTCGGTTATAAACTTTGGGGACATGCTTGTCGTGTTATAACCGTTCTTCATCAACGTTGCTCTCCTACCAGTGATCCAATAACTAATCATTCTTCATGTTTTCATTTCCTTGTCCACAGCGACCATTTGACATGAACCTCAGGACCGAGGGTAACCGTATTGCCACATTCCTGGTCTATGTAAGGCTTTCATCGAACACCGCTTTTCTTCACTGTCCGTTTGTGTGCTCAACTGTTTGTCAAACGCCTGCTGGCCTTGCAGAGACATTTCATTTTGACACTGCACCTGTTTGTGCTTGTGCATTTAATATGATCACCAATTTGATGTTTTTCTCCTTGAACCTCAAAACACAACTCTGGTGATAGGGAGACGTAACAGAGGGTTTGTGCATTGGAACAATGTATTAGATTGTGAATATTTGGGAGAATGGTTCTCCTCTGCATCTTGTGTTAAACGTACATCGGTAGTAATTGCATTTTGACAATTATTTGATCGACTGAGTTTTGAGTATACCAATTTAATTTGGCTTTTTAATATATATATATATATATATATATATATATATATATATATATATATATATATATATCCAGGACATGTTGAGATATTATTTTGTTCTTATTTTACTTTATTTTGTTATTTTTTATACCAACTGTTACGTCTGAACTGCAATTTAAACCACCTTTCAGTCCTTGGATAAAGGAAAGTGATTTGTTTGTCACTACTGTGTTATTGCACCCTGTGATCAGCTGACTGATGTTCCTGCTGGTGGAGCGACCGTGTTCCCTGATGTCGGTGCGACCGTCTGGCCTAAAAAGGTGTGTTGTTTGTGTATCACCTTCTGGTTTTTATGCCCTTACTCCAATTTGTTTTTTGGGTTTAAATCTGACAGTGCGGAGCAACAAATTATTTTAATATTTTGGTTGATACTCCAAGTGCAGCCTTTGAGTGTGTGGCCGGTCCTGTGAAGGTGTGGATATGTGCTTGCCGTTCAGGGTTCCGCTGTTTTTTGGTACAACATGCTGCGGAGCGGCGAGGGAGATTACACCACGAGGCATGCCGCTTGCCCCGTGCTTGTGGGCAGCAAATGGGGTACGTGCAGCCAATCATGTCCTTTTGTTTGCACTTGGATCGTTGTATCAGCGGTGGCACCTTGCATGTACGTAATACTCGGTTGGTGATGTTGTTTTGACCACCTTATTTGATTTTGATGCAGAGGTGTTTACGTCATTAAGCTATCAACATGGGACGTGCCCAGACCAGTTGATCTCAAAACATGTGTGTCATTTGGTATGCTGTCTCTTCTGTTTTTCTTTTACTTCCTCCACAGAGTAAAAGTCTCATAGCCCAGGTGCATATGAAATGAAACGCACATTATTTATTGAAGGCACTCATTGCAGGAATAGTCTCTCACACCTTGATTAGAATGTGCCATGGTGTATGATTAAAAAGGTACTGCATGACCCCATGCTGACCTTTCCATGAGGTTCTTTGTATTTGTATACAGTCTTGTAAAGGTAGAACTTGTATTGCTATTCATAAGGATGTGAAAATATTGACTTGTTCCATCACAAGGCCAGGTAAAATTATTTTTGAAAAGACCAGTCATTTAAGGATTGGGACTTGTGTTGTTTGGATGTTTTGTGAATCTCTTCTTCTTGCTCTCGATGAGGTACTCATGGCGTGCGATTGCGTGTTCCGCAGTTGCAAACAAATGGCTCCATGAGCGAGGACAGGAATTCCGTCGGCCTTGCGGCCTGAACGAGCTCGCGTGACCACTTTCGGTAACTCCTCGATTCTAAAACTTTTCACTTTTGCAAGAAACACTCCGATTCCCACTCCGGCATCAGTACCTCATGGCGCACGTGTCTCGCGGTGCCAGCTACGGATTGAGATCTCGACTATGCCTCAACGTCACTTTGAACCTTCATGTTGCACATTGATGTCGATGCAGGAGTTTGGCAGGATGCCCGAATTGGGATGAAAAGGAAAGAAACAGATTTTTTTTGTTTTTTAAATATTGCTTTCTATTGCTTCATGAATATTGTGATAAGATTATTGGAGTAACCAACCTCAACTATCTTTGCGTCTCAGTCAGACATTTCCTAATTTCAAATCTACTTCAGCATGCCTTCGCTGTGCCAAATACTAAATTTTATAAACATTGGGCAGCAATGGAACTGGCCATGTTAGCATATGATGTTAGCATATGATGTCATCATGGGTTGATGATAAAGTGACTGCACAGATGTTTTGCAGGACCTTGAGGAGGTAAAGCCCACCATTGGTACTTCGTTACTATTTCACATAATCAGGGTTATCCCTGGTTTTGAATTTGAAGACATAACAATAAAGAGCAACAACAACCAGTACAACCCTCAGTTGTTTTACTCTGTCATGGTGGTGTAGGTTGAATAAAGTGGGGTTTGCATCACAAGGTTTAATGCTTTATTCCTGGTCATGCACAAACCTGTACACAAACGAAACTCCATGGGAATCTGTTCCGATGTCTCGGTGGCCCAGCGGGCCCGATGGTTGTGTGTCCACGCCGCATCTGATCCTACCAGCACAAAGTAAATTAACCATTTTTATTTTATCGCCTTCAGAGCTTGAGATGTGGTGGAGTCTTTGTAGTAGAAAGGACATTAATTATTTAATTTTTAAAATATTGTTAAGCCTTGGTTGAGCATGCAGTTTATCCCTCTCTCCCATTCCCCTCCCCCACCCCTTCCTATTTTTCCACCCCAATCCTTGGTTAAAGTAGCGAAGGAGTACAATATCACACTGACATCATCTGTGCATGTTTATGAATTGAATTTCAATTTGTTTGCACGTATTGGATAAACCACATTTCGCATATTTAAGCATCTACACAGACATGACAGAAGTAAATAGACATCATGATTTTAAAAGAAATTTATTTATTGAATATTTGAAGTACATTTGATCCATTTAGGTACATACACTCCTATTTTGTCGATTTGCCATTTGCAGATTTCAACGCTTTTACTCTTTCAGGCATAAAACTAACGAGTTCCGAAATTTTCTCTTGTAGGATTTCTGCCCAGGCTTCACGCAAAAGGTTTAGCGATTCTGCCCGTGATGTTGGTTTCCTGGACTTTTTCCGCACAGCTCGATCCAATATGGCCCAGAGATGTTCAATGGGATTCATGTCAGGAGACTGACTTGGCCATGGAAGTCACTTGATCCCATTTCTGTCCTGCCATTCTTTGGTATTTTTTGCAGTGTGGCATGGAGCTCCATTTTCCATGAGGAGAGTGTTGTTTTTGACCATCTGACCAGTAAAGACTGGGAGAAGTCCATCCTCAAGGATAGAAATGCATATCGTAGAGTTGATGTTTCCAACACACTCCACAAGCTCTGACTGACCAACGAATCAGATTGCTCCCCACACCATCACTGAAAAACCACCGTGTTTGACAGTCAAAGATAACTTGACTGGGAAGTCTCCAGACCTATACGCGTCCACTGTCAGCAAATTGGGACTCATCTGGAAAAAATGACAGTTTGCCAAAACTCCAAGGGTCTGTTGGCCATCTCATCAGCCCACTTCTTTCTCCTTTGAATGTTGGCTGGTCTACGAAGAAATTTTCTCCTAGCTGCTCTCCTATAGTAGCCCAGTTGATGAAGGTACCGCACTGCAGTTCTTGAGCTAACTTGGACCTCCTCTGCTGCCTTGCAACGGGGAGTTTTCTCAATGGACCACCTGACAGCTTGAAGACACCTTTCTGAAGGCCTAGGTGGACCAGAACGGCAAGATGTTGATTCCTTGCCTTCGCGGGTGAATTGCACAATCACCCGATTGACCGTAGAAAGCGGAATGCCAAGATTCTGAGCTATCTGATCCTGGTTGACTCCACCTTCCGATTGGCCAACAATTTGTCCTCTTTAAAATGGCAAAGTTCGTGTGCTCCCTGGGTTCGAGGCATAGTTATCGTACAAGACCCAGGAACTCGTTTCTGCAAATAAATAATAATAATAATAATATAGGAGTCTTATATAGCCCCATCAGGCAGAGTTAACGACCCTCGTGGCGCTTTACATTATCATGCGAACGCGCACACATGTACACAAACATACACACACACAGACACACCTTCACTCTTGCCCTATTCCTCTCCCTCCCCATTCAAAACCCACAGATGTGTACTCCCCCTCCTCCTCCCCTCCCTCCCCCGCACATGTACACAGACATACTCTCGATCTCTGTCCCACCTCAAACCAAAGGGAAAACAGGACTTAGACTTTGAAAGACTTGTGAAACAGATAGGTTTTGAGGGAGGTTTTAAAGGCAGGAAGAGAGTCAACATGTCGAACAGAGGAAGGCAAGTCATTCCAGAGCAGAGGTGCAGCAAAGGAAAAGGAAAAGAAAATAGTCCAATATCAGTACAAATCACTGAGTAAACCTGTGTTCATACAGATTAAATGAATAAATTTAAGGTGTCTATTTACATCTGTCATGTCTCTGTACATGAGATGGGCAGAACTTGTCATGCCATGACATATGACCCCCTTGTGATCATTTCATATATTGCCATTGAACGACAGAAAACATCATGCAGTACACATTTGGCTGTTTCCATTGACGTAGGTCGTAGGTGTTCGGTTTTTTCTTCACTTTTAGCTGATTGGTTGGTTGAGTGGTGAAAACTTTTTTCTTTCTCCGCTGCTGCTGTGGGGTGAGTCCCATGACTTAATTGACGTACTTGTAAAATTTAGGTTTGCAAAAGTGTCCCACAACGTGTCTCGAAGGAGACCTAAGTCTTGCAGTGGATTGACACCAGGTCATTTATGATTTCAATTTCACCCTCTTCTTGCCTCCCCAATTATTCTCGATTATCGAGCCACAGGTGAGGGGGGTCGAGGTGGAAACTCCATCCCAAGTTAATTAAGCATGGATGATCAGACAAGTTAAAGCCTGATGTTTTTGGGCTTGGTGTTTTATTTATTTTTTATGTTGAAGGTTATGTAGTCCTCAATGTGGCCAGGCCTTAAATAAAAGAGCTGCATTGATGGAATAGTGAAGAAAGAGAAGCGTTAAGAATTTTGAGGAAGTAAAAAAAAAAAAAAAACATCTTTGAAAAGGGGAAGGTAAAGAGTTCCAGAGTTTAGCAGTGGAGGGGAAGAAACAAACATCATAACGGCCCACCCTTGAGTTACCAATGGCCACACAATAATCATGAGATGTAGTGGCTTGTCGAGTATTCCGTAGTCTCGCTAATGGAGGTACACAAGCAGGAAGTTATTGGGAGCAAAAACCGAAATAATATTTGTAGAAAAGAGAAAGAGAGCCAACTTTGCGGCGTAATTTGAGCGGGTCGAGTTTTGATGTCAGATTGGGAGAGTTGATAAGTCAGATTACTTTGTATTCAATTCTGTCCAGTAAATATGTGGAGCTAGAACCTCCCCAAATGTGAGAGTATTACTCTTATACAAGGACCACCGTATATCTATCACCGGCACCGATCTCTTATAGCCGGCAAAGCCGGTGTTGTGAATGAACGCGTACGTATTATGTTGAAAAGCCAGATGTTGCTGGATCCTTTGAGAATTTTGACGCTTTGACGCACCAAATCACACCATGGAGGCTGCCATCTTGCGGATGCGGAAGTATGCATGAACAATTGCGAAAAAGTTCAATAGGAATTTGTTTCACCCGTCTTTTTTTGATTCACAATCTCATGTTGAAAAGCCAGATTTTGCAGGATCCTTTGAGAATTTCGAAGCTTTGACGCACCAAATCACACCATGGAGGCTGCCATCTTGCGGATGCGGAAGTATGCATGAACAATTGCGAAAAGGTTCAATAGGAGTTTGTTTCACCCGTCTTTTTTTGATTCACAATCTTATGTTGAAAAGCCAGATTTTGCAGGATCCTTTGAGAATTTCGAAGCTTTGACGCACCAAATCGCTCCATGGGGGCTGCCATCTTGCGGATGTGGAAGTATGCATAAAAAAATTGCGAAAAAGTTCAATAGGAGTTTGTTTAACCCGACTTTTTTTGATTCACAATCTTTTGTTGAAAAGCCAGATTTTGCTGGATCCTTTGAGAATTTCGAAGCTTTGACGCACCAAATCGCTCCATGGAGGCCGCCATCTTGCGGATGCGGAAGTATGCATAAAAAATTGCGAAAAAGTTCAATAGGCGCCCGCGGAACTACGTAACTTCCGGTTAGTGCACCCTTCGCGACAACAGTCGCGACTGGGGCATTTTCGAAATTTTTCTCTTCTTTCGTGGTAGACCTAAAAAGTCGAATTAGGCTTCAATCCCATGCTCAGTAGGTTTGTCTGATTTATGATGTTGTCCTGCACCTACCGGTATCAATCCCATGCTCCCATGCTCAGTAGGTTTGTCTGATTTATGATGTTGTCCTGCACCTACCGGTATCAATCCCATGCTCCCATGCTCAGTAGGTTTGTCTGATTTATGATGTTGTCCTGCACCTACCGGTATCAATCCCATGCTCCCATGCTCAGTAGGTTTGTCTGATTTATGATGTTGTCCTGCACCTACCGGTATCAATCCCATGCTCCCATGCTCAGTAGGTTTGTCTGATTTATGATGTTGTCCTGCACCTACCGGTATCAATCCCATGCTCCCATTATCAGTAGGTTTGTCTGATTTATGATGTTGTCCTGCACCTACCGGTATCAATCCCATGCTCCCATGCTCAGTAGGTTTGTCTGATTTATGATGTTGTCCTGCACCAACCGGTATAAGCGGTTTACATATTAAAGAAAGAAAGCTCGGTTTGATTAACGACAGTCACATATTGCCGTTGAAACGGCGCTATCGTCTGATCTGTCGGCACTGATCTTACTGCAAGCTAACTTCTTCTCGTGGAGGAAGCCGCAGTGCCTGGAGAGAACCAGCCCTGACAGCGACTGGAGTTAGAAGACTACACACATACTGTGAAAAACGTATGTTAAGCCCAGTTAAAATTTCTTAAAATAGGCCCTAAGCTGGCACATCTTACAGTTACTTCCTTAAGCTTCTTGTGACATTTATTGTATGTAGGAATTGGGGAGGACTGTCTGCTCTTCTCTTTTACCAAGTCTTACCAGGTAGGACAAAGGGTGGCATTAAGCTCCAGGGGGCATTAGGCTCCACTACATTGTAAATGCATTATATTTACCTTCAAGATTTACAATGTAGTGGAGCCTAATGCCCCCTGGAGCTTAATGCCCCCCCTTTGCCCTACAGGACCTACTACACCTACCAACTACCTAACCTACTTATGCCATAGTGATGGGTAAAATAGTGGCAAGAGGCTTTGGTTTCGCCGGCTCATTGCGGCTTTGCAGTGGGGTACCAGTTGCGAGATGCCTTTTACTTGATAAAGTTAGATTTTAAAAAACTAACACCAGAACGAGAATCCCAGCCTCACTTAAATACATTTTGATGATATGATAATCGATGATATGCTTCAGTTATGTAATGATAATCGATCGTGTTTCCAAGAGAAGGCACGTTTGAGTAGGCCGAAACAAAATGGCGGCTTAAGAACCCAGCAAGGTGCAGTGGGCTGACCAAGATGGCGGGCTGCCATATTGGTACACCACCACATCGGGTTATTTTCTTATGAGCACCTCGTTAATCATCTTCAAAAAGGATGTTATAACATAACCAAACACCCAGTTTTCATCCTTGCAATCTGCTGGAGGTCCAGGTGTGTGCATGCAAAGTTTGGGGCCGTTAAGTTTCATGGTTTTGGAGTTATGGAGGAGACAGATGGACGGACGAACGGACACTGCCTTTTATTATTATAGAAGAAAGTGTCTGTCTCGCTCTCTCTCTCTCCCTCCCCCAGCACCCTGCCCCTCTGTCTGTCTCTCTCTTTCTGAGTGTTACTAATGCATGGCCACATATTTACTCTCGCCAGAGGAGAGGGTATTGCATCTGAATCCGTTTGTCTGTTTGTCCGCACAGAATAAATATGATTTTCTCTGCAACCGTTGGTCCGATTGACTGGAAATTTCACCATAGGTGCAACTCCACTTGTAGAATTGAATTTTCTAATGATAATTATGACGTCATCGGCCACGTGGTTCGGCCGCCATCTTGGAAAAACCGAAAAACTTTACACCTCTGTATCTCCAAAAGTGCTGAATAGAAAAAAATTGAGACATAGCTCATTGTAAAGAAATCTCCATGGGGAATAAAATATGTTAATGATGATGTCATAGGTGCCTAATTATGACGTCATCATTCGACAAGTGCAAAACTTCATCGATCAAGATGAAATTTCTTGAGCATAATCAAGGAATAAAATTAGTTTAGAAAACAAATAATGATGACGTCATAGGTCACGTGGTTCGGCCGCCATATTTGTCCAAAATGGCCGATAAAAAAGTACATTCCAGCAAGTCCTCGGTCTCTGACTGATTTTTCGTTTGTCACCGGCCTACAGGTCACAATTTTCAACCGATCTTCATGAAACTTCACCAAATGGTAGAGTTGGTCAAAAGCAAGAAGCCTATTGTTTTTGGGGTCAAAAGGTCAACATAGGCCAAAGGTCACCAACTTTGCTAAATTTCTCAAATCCTCAATTTTCATCCGATTGACCTGAAATTTGAAGAGGACTTGCATATCTGGTCACTGAATTCAACCACCTAGTATATTTGAGGTCAACTTAGGGCAAAAGGTCAACATAGGCCAAATTTCTAAAATCCTCAATTTTCATCCAATTGACTTGAAATTTGAAGAGGACTTACATATCTGGTCACTGAATTCAACCACAAATTATATTTTAGGTCAACATAGGCCGAATTTCTAAAATCCTCAATTTTCATCCAATTGACTTGAAATCTAAAGGTGATTTGCATGTCAGGTCATATAATTCAACCACCAATTATTTGTGAGGTCAAAAGGATGCTCCACTGAGTGCCATTCTTCTTTGTTCTCTTTTGCCAAGTGTCGCTCTATGAGTGATTTTTCATCTGTCTGTCTGTGAACAATATATCTGAAAAGAAATTGTGGACGGATTGGACCGCAATTCGGTGGAGAAATTGGGTGTGTGAGACGGGCGAAACGATTCGATTCTGGTGAAGATCCAGATCTGAATCCGGATCCGAGAATATTTTTTTGTGATTCTTCACCATTGAGAGGGACAAAATGATATATAGCACAATATCTCATAAACTTATGGACGACTTATGACCAAACTAGGAGGATTTGTTGGTTAGGTGACAATAACAAGCTGATTAGATTTTGGTTCAGGTCCGAATCCAGATCGGGCCTAATGATGGATACAAAAAGTAAACTGTTCAGTCTGGCGGAGGATTTTGGGGTCATGAGTTCAAGGGCCAGAGGTCAGAGATCATGTTAGGTAAAAATCCTGTTACCATGATAAATTATGAATCAGTGATGGGATTCTGACCAAAGTTGGTACAAATATGTATTATGATGCAAAGATGATCTTACAGGATTTTGGGGTCAAGAGGTCAAAGGTCACAGTCTGAAATAGGTCTATAACTTGAGAACGGCTGAAGGGATCTAATTCAAACTTGGTACAGGTATGTATGATGATATAAAGATTAACTCATTCGATTTTGGTGTCAAGAAGTTAAAGGTCAAATGTCAGGCATCCCTTCAGGTAAGAATTCTGTTACCAATCTAACTTGTGAACCAGTAATGGGATTTTCACCAAAGTTGGTATAGTTGTACATTATGATGCAAAGATAAACTGATTCAATTTTGGGGTCAAGAGATCAAAGATCAGAGGTCATGTTGAGTTACAATTATTTAGCAAACGTGATAACTTAAGAAAGGTTGAAGGGATCTTACTCAAACTTGGTGCAGGTATGTATAATGAGGTGAAGATGAACTGATTATATTTTAGGGTCACAAGGTCAAAGGTCAGAGGTCATGTTAAGTAAAATTTGTTGCCATGCCAACTTGTGAACAAGTGATGGGATTTTGAACAAATTTGTTATAGGTATATATGATGCAAAGATGACCTGATTGGATTATGGCATCAAGAAGTCAAAGGTCAGAGGTCATGTCAGGTAAAAATGTGATAACTTGAGAACAGCCGAAGGGATTTAAATCAAACTTAGTACAAGTTTGTAGAATGATGTAAACATGAACTGATTACATTTTTGCGTTAAGAGGTCAAAGGTCATGTTCCGTAAAAATCCTGTTATCGTGATAACTTGTGAACCAGTGATGGGATTTGCCCAAGCTTGGTATAGGTATATATTATGATGCAAAGATGAACTGATTCTATTTTGGCATCAAAGGTGAAGAGTGCGGTGATTTTGGGGATGTCAGAGGTCATGTCAGGTAAAAATGTGATACTTGAGAACAGCTGAATGGATTTAAATCAAACTTTGTACAAGTATTATAATGATGTAATAATGTGGGCGGAGGCATATCGGTTGAAGAGTGTCGTTCTAGTTCTCTATTCATTGAAGATCTCTAATAAGTGGCAGTTTATCAACTAATCTGCTTTCAGGGCAAGTTGTTTTGTCATCAAATCTGAGGCAAGCAAGGAGAAACCTGAAACACTGTAATGACATTGTTGCTCTAAAAACTTCCACACTTGTCCCATGTGTCTTACAAAGATCCTCCAGATTCATTCTGTTGCCGTGAGAAACATCTGCCAAAAAACAGCCCCAGAAAAGCTTTCTTTTCAACAATGTCTGTGTCTTTTGCCCTGGCCGACGTAGTGCATGTTTGTCACTGATATATCTTAATATTTCTGGCCTAATAAAAAAAAACAAAAAAAAAACACGTTTAGAGGCCATTTTTCCCCGCAAAGCGGGGGTTGGCCTTTTTCGGGGACCGTGGTTGTTGTTGTTTTTTTGGTCCCCTTTTTGAAGCAATGTTTTACGGCCGGATGCCCTTCCTGCCGCCAACCCTGTTTGTCGCCTTTTACGACACACAGGGAATTACCAGTGAACTGGTACACAACTCTGGCCTAATAAAGAGAGACCAAAATTCCAGAGGCGTTTGTGCATTTAGGGCTGGCTGGACCTTTCAGCGCTTTTGGTCCAGAGAACCAATTTTGGTCCAAACAACGTACCCAATTGTTTCCATCAAGATACATTCTGTGTGGGCCTGATATACCCAAGGAGGATCTGTTGTTTACTTTGCTCGATAATTGGTTGATGGGTACACGTATTCCAATGAATGTTCTCAAACTTCTTCAAGGGAGCATTTGGGAGGTTTAGCAAGCGCTGGCAAGAAGTGTAATAACTCACATGATAAAAATGGAGGCCCATACTCTTCACAAAGCTACAGGACATTCAGGACAAGTCTAGAATCGTTACAAGGGTTAAATTAATCCTGGACAGATCAGCACTCCATCGACGTAAACACACTGGACTGAAGGTGCCAGGAATCTGTTATTTGTTCGATTGAAGGTGCCAGGAATTTGTGATTTGTTCGATTGAAGTTGCCAGGAATTTCTTATTTGTTCGATTGAAGGAGCCAGGAATTTGTTATTTGTTCGATTGAAGGAGCCAGGAATTTGTTATTTGTTCGATTGAAGGTGGCAGGAATTTGTTATTTGTTCGATTGAAGGTGCCAGGAATTTGTTCGATTGAAGGAGCCAGGAATTTGTTATTTGTTCGATTGAAGGTGCCAGGAATTTGTTATTTGTTCGATTGAAGGTGCCAGGAATTTCTTATTTGTTCGATTGAAGGAGCCAGGAATTTGTTATTTGTTCGATTGAAGGAGCCAGGAATTTGTTATTTGTTCGATTGAAGGAGCCAGGAATTTGTTATTTGTTCGATTGAAGGTGCCAGGAATTTCTTATTTGTTCGATTGAAGGAGCCAGGAATTTGTTATTTGTTCGATTGAAGGAGCCAGGAATTTGTTATTTGTTCGATTGAAGGTGCCAGGAATTTGTTATTTGTTCGATTGAAGGTGCCAGGAATTTCTTATTTGTTCGATTGAAGGTGCCAGGAATTTGTTATTTGTTCGATTGAAGGAGCCAGGAATTTGTTATTTGTTCGATTGAAGGAGCCAGGAATTTGTTATTTGTTCGATTGAAGGAGCCAGGAATTTGTTATTTGTTCGATTGAAGGTGGCAGGAATTTCTTATTTGTTCGATTGAAGGTGCCAGGAATTTCTTATTTGTTCGATTGAAGGTGCCAGGAATTTGTTATTTGTTCGATTGAAGGAGCCAGGAATTTGTTATTTGTTCGATTGAAGGTGCCAGGAATTTCTTATTTATTCGATTGAAGGAGCCAGGAATTTGTTATTTGTTCGATTGAAGGTGGCAGGAATTTGTTATTTGTTCGATTGAAGGTGCCAGGAATTTCTTATTTATTCGATTGAAGGAGCCAGGAATTTGTTATTTGTTCGATTGAAGGTGGCAGGAATTTGTTATTTGTTCGATTGAAGGTGGCAGGAATTTGTTATTTGTTCGATTGAAGGTGCCAGGAATTTGTTATTTGTTCGATTGAAGGTGCCAGGAATTTGTTATTTGTTCGATTGAAGGTGGCAGGAATTTGTTATTTGTTCGATTGAAGGTGCCAGGAATTTCTTATTTGTTCGATTGAAGGTGCCAGGAATTTGTTATTTGGAGGTGGAATTTGTGAAATAACTTTCCTGGAAATTCTAGCAGTGTCCATGTGTTTTTTTACCTTTAAGTAGTGTCATGATTCCTTGTAAATATCTCCGGTTTGTGTGTAATGGTAAAAGGTCGTCGTCTTAGTTAGTCCATATACATACACGTAGCCCACCATATACCCTTCTAAATAGTTATTTCCTTATTATGTGTGTTAGTTTAAGGCTGTGTTTCCCATTAGTTGACTCTGCATTGCATCAAATTGAAATAAGGTAGAATTCCCTTTCATTCCCTCCAAGCCTCCATTGCCAACTGCATTGCCGCCATTGAACACGCGGCCAGCTCGGAGAAGAAAGGCGTGTCTCCGCCCTCGTCATCGGAGGGAGGAGTGAGCCAGCCCCGATCAACCAACCAAGGATGAGGGGTTTGGCTTGAGAGGGCGGAGAAAGAACGACCGGGGAGGTTCGCGAAGGTTCGAGGGTGTGGCCTATATAACCCGTCACGCGACGCCCCCACCAGAGATGCGTCAGAGAGTTGGCAGTCCACCGGGAGAGAGTTGAGTGGAGTTGTTCAGTTCAGTGGAGGAGGAGCAGTGAGGTTGAGCTCAGTTGAGGAAGAGAGAGTGAGACACGTGGAGAGGAAAGCGAATGAGAATCGGCACGCCCTGCTCGCGATACCAACCAGCACTCTGAGAACAACCAGTGCGTGCACGCGAACATCGACGTGCCGCGGTCTTCGGATCTCCCTGTCGCCCGTTCTGTGAACCAGAGTGCGAGGAGTCGGAGCTGTCACCTCCAGCCCTGCCGTTTGCACGAACCTGAACCTCCTCATCCCTCCACCCATTCCTGCCATTCCATCCTTTTGTGTACGTGAGTTTGTTTTGTGTGTCTTGTCCCTGGGGTATAAGTAAGTTTGTATAGGTAAGCTAGTGTTGCACTGTGTCTTCTGGTCCTTCCATCCTTCTGTCTTTATTTTCTTATTTTTCCTTCTCCTTGGTTCTTTTGGTCTTGTACATAATAGTTAGTAATAAATTATATTTGTTCTTCCTACTTTCACCTCCTTCTTCTTCACATCCGTTCGTCTTTGAGGTTTCCACATTGAACACCTGTGGCACGATTTGGCCAACGTTAAGAATCGGGTCAGTTACTTGCTAATGGTTCGTGCCGCGGATGCTAATCCGCTCGGCAATTAACATCTTGTCCGCGGTCGCGAACGGGGTTGCTCACCTGCCTCTCCGGAGGGAGCTTGGGCAACTTCAGGACTAACGTCGGTCAGTCATACACAAGGGGATTAATCCCCCCCTTCTTAAGGGGAAAAAGGCCGATGGAGAGATCCGTAACAATACATATATATCATCGGCATCGGCTCCAGGACCAAGTGGAGTGCGATACAAGGTGTTTTAGAGTTGTGACGGCATCAGGCAGTATCTGTGGAAGGCTCTGAAGGTGGTATGGAGGCAAGGAGTGGTGCCCAGTCAATGGACTAGGGCGGAAGGAGTTTATATTCCAAAGCAGGAGGAGGCTGTGACACTGGAGCAGTTTAGACCAATATCATTGCTCGATGTAGATGGGAAGATATTGATGGGTGTCTCTGCGGCACGGCTCTCAGGCTTCATCAGAGGGAATGGTTTTGTGGATGGTTCTGTGCAAAAGGCAGGCATACCAGGATCACCAAGATGCATTGAACACTCGGCAATGGTCTGGCAAGTGTTACAGGAGGCGAAGAGGCAAAGGAAGGATGTGGCGGTGGTATGGCTGGATTTGGAGAATGCATGTGGGTCAGTGCCGCATGCCTTGATGGACAGTGTACATGCAGGGATGCAATGACAGTGTACATGCCATGGATTTATTTTGGGTGCCACGGAGATTTAGGGATTTTTTGATGGCATATTATGATCAGTTTTGGATGCAGTTTGCGACACAGTCCGATGTAACAGAGTGGCAGAAGTTGGAAGTGGGGATCACGATGGGATGTACCATCTCCACGATTTTGTTTGTGCTGGTTATGGAGTTGTTGATATGTGCGGTGAGTGGGCATGGGAAAGAAGTGGAGCTAGCCCCTGGTCAGAGGTTGCCAGCAATGTTTGCTTTCATGGATGACCTGACAGTTGTCCAACAGTCCGCTGATGCAGCAGTAGAGGTACTGGGATGACTGGAAAGGTTGATGCGGTGGGCAAGAATGGGATTTAAAGCAAGAAAGTCGAGGAGTGTGGTCGTGAGACGAGGAGTGGTGGATAACATGCACAGGTTTGAGCTGGGAGGGGAGGTGGTTCCATCATTGGTAGAGGCCCCTGTGAAGAGTTTGGGATGATGGTATACAGTGGAGTTTAATGATGTAGGAAGAGTGGAGGAGGTCAGAAACAAGCTTTTGAGAGGTTTGAAGAGGATTGATGGATGTGGTTTGCCAGGTAAGTTGAAGGTATGGTGTTTGAAGTTTGGATTGATGCCATGAGTATTGTGGCCATTGATGATGTATAATATTGCAATTGGGCATGTTTAGAGGATGGAGGTTGTGGTGAGCGGGTTTGTGAGGAGGTGGTTGGGAGTGCCACGCTGTTTGACGAACATTGCCTTTTATGGTCAGGGTGGAAAACTCCAGTTTCCCTTGACATCATTAACCGAGGAGTTTAAGGTGGTGAGGGTGCGGGAGTTCATGATCTTACAGGATTCAAGTGATGCAGTGGTAAAGAATGCTCTCCCAGAGAAGAAGGGAAGTCGGAAGTGGAATGCAAGAGCAGAGGTGGACGAGATGGAGGAGCGGTTGCAACAGGAGGAGGTCATGGGGATGGTACAGCATGGGAAGCATGGCTTGGGGTGGATGAAGCATGAGCGATGGGGAAAGGCATGTGTGAAAGAGAGGAGGACGATGGTTGAGAGGGAGGTGAGAAGAAAGGAGGAGGAGGGGAGATATGTGAAAGCAGTCGGTCAGGCACAGCAAGGTGCTTGGACTAAGTGGGAAGGTGTGTGGGTGAGGATCTTGAAGTGGCAAGAGATTTGGAGGATGGAGCCAATATTGTTGAATTTCCTGTTGTGGGCAACATATGATGTGCTTCCGTCACCAGTAAACTTGAGATTGTGGGGGTTGTTGCAGGAGGAGAGATGTTATTTGTGTGTAGGTGTGGGAACGGTGCAGCATGATACTCAGTAGCATTGGCAGCAGGAAGATACAGGTGGCGACATGATCAGGTGCTGGCGGTGGTGGTGCAGATGGTGCAACAAGAGGTGCTGAGGTCGAGAGAAAGAAGAGTGGAGAAGGAGACTGATGGGGGAGAGGTGTGGTTTGTCAAAGAGGGCCAAGTGGTAAGAGGTGGAAAGAGGAGGAGGTGGAAAGCAAGAGGGCTGTCAGATGCTTGTGATTGGCAGGTGGTGGCAGACCTAAAGCCAGCCACAATTGGTATTCCCAGAGGAGATCTGTGTGACAAGGTTGCGGCCTGACATTGTCATTTGGTCACGTGCAACAAGACAGGTCATCTTAGGGGAGTTGCCGGTACCTTGGGAAGAAAACATTGAGGAGGTGGAAGAGAGGAACGTACAATGAGCTGGAGGCAGAGTGCCGGGAGAAGGGTTGGCGAGTTTCGTGTCAGCCATTTGAGGTGGGGTGTAGCGGGTATATTGGCAATTCCTTTTCTGCATTTCTTGCTCGGCTGGGAGTGTGTGGGACAGAAAGAAGGAGGATGTGTGACAAGGTGGCCCAGGTTGCCTTGAAAGGCTCATTTTGGATATGGAGGAAGTTTATGGAGGCACGTCGAACGGTGTAGGTTGGTTGTGTGTGTTTTTTTTTTTTTGTTGTTGTTTTGTTACTATTATTATTTCTTATTTTGTGTATGAGTGAGTGGGTGAGGGTGTGCGTTTTTGCATGAATTAATATTTGCATGAGTGTGTGTTTTTGTATGTTGAGTGGTCTATGTTGTAAGGGTAGGTGGTTGGTTGGTTGGTGTTGTGTGTGTGTGTATGTGTGTGTATGGGTGTGTATGTGTGTGTATGAATGATCTGGTGTGTTTTGTTGGTGAGTGGTGAAGGGTATAAAGGTGGGTGTTTGAGTGTTCCACCATGTTTGTTTGGTGCTGTGGATTCTGGATGCGGAGGTGTTGTTGTTGTTGTAGTCTGCGTTTGCACTGGCTGGGGGTGGGGCTATGTACGCATCCAGGTGTAGTTGCTGCATGTGGATGTGTATGTGCCCCTGCTGACCCACCTTAGCTGACCGTATCGAGGTTGAAGGGCCGAAACGGGATGATGCTGAGGACCTCGACTAAGGACCCGGTCAGTGCGGCACACTTGTGACCAGGTGTGTTTTGAACTTGTTAAGTTTGTGGGGGTAAGCAATACCTTAGTCCAGGTAGAATTGCATAGGTAGTATGCTCCGACTCTCACGAAGAAGAAGAAACCCCAAGTATCATAAGTAGGGATCTGGTAGACCGTATGTCGTGGAAGATCGTATCTTCGTTCCCATCACGAGAGGTGGAATATGTTAATTAGCGAGGGATTAATGGTAAATCCCCTGTATGTAATGGCCTCTGTTATTTGTCCCCTACCAGTGTACACCAGAGGGGACTATAGGTTTGCACGCCGTCCCTCCGTCTGTCAGTCCATCAGTCTGTCAGTCTGTCAGTCCGTCACGCAAAGAACAGTTTTCCGGACTTTTTGTCTAAACTCTTAACGCTAATGATTTCAAACTTGGTACATGGTTTCCTCATGTTGAGTTACAGATCAAGTTCGAACTTCCCGACGTTTCGATCATTTTTGACAAAGTTATGGCACTTTGAACTTTGCTAATTCTGATAATTCTGATGATCTTTAACTCAGTGCCATTTTAAGTTTTAATTTCCTTTAAAAAAGATTTTCTCAGCAATAATAGGACCGATTGAGATCAAATTTTCACCGAAGGGGGGACTCGGTCTGTAGAATATTGTAATGGTAATTATGACGTCACAGGTCACGTGGCTCGGCCGCCATATTGTTTTTCATGAAAACCGAAAACCCCTTTTTCTCTGCAACGCCTGAAAAGATTCGGGCCAAACTTTGCAGGCAGAATTGCATACCCATGATGAACAAAAAAGTCAATGAGCATGAGGTGATGCGTCACATGGTTTCAGAGTTATGACGATTTTAAGCATGAACCTTTAAAACAAAGCTCCTCCCTCATTTTTGATCCAATCGAGGGGAAACTTCACAGATCTGTTCAGCATGTCAGTCTACTAAAATGTCGTTTTGGAATTTGCGATAGGGCACGTGGTTTGGCAGATATCGTTAATTAAACGAGAATATTTTTTAAAAAATGGATATCTCATGAATCGCTAGTACCTCAGACCGTGAGTTGGTAATTATATAATTCACACAGTGCAATACGTGCAGGCTGCTCCACGGAGCGACGTTGCGGGCTTATCAACGAGGCGAGGCATGACACACATCTGTCTCAGCATACCTCAGATCAAGTTTGAAAACCAGCATCAACTGTGCATAAATTTGCATATTCGATCATTTTTGACAAAGTTATGGCACTTTGAACTTTGGTAAGGGACATGTATTGCAGTGAAATACTCAGAATGCTTGTTTTTCAAGATATTTCGCTCACAAGGTTCAGACATATATATGGTGGCGGCCTTTTGCGTCCCTTCAACCACGTGCGCGAGGGCGCCATTTTGTGCACCTGACACCTCCTCAACCACCTCCTCATTGCTCTCCTCCATTTCTTCCCTCTCGTCCTGGGTTACCCCTAACCCCCCTTCTAGCTCACCCACCTGCATCCGATCACCTTGACCAGCCATGGCACGATTCAATTTGGGATGTTATAACAAAATTTCGGCCGCTCCAAATTTTGAC
This sequence comes from Myxine glutinosa, assembly GCF_964187855.1. NCBI lineage: Eukaryota > Metazoa > Chordata > Myxini > Myxiniformes > Myxinidae > Myxine > Myxine glutinosa. The sequence continues at coordinate 85,636,258 of NC_136273.1, forward strand.
CAAATCTTTTTTTTTTTATGTTATAAAAAATTTGGTTCGGGACCCGAATCTCACTCCCAGACACCAATTGTTACGGCCAATTGTACAATTGTGTCCAAAATTTGGGCTAAATAAATTTAGTCCCAGGTTCGAATCCCACTCCTGACACCAATTGTTACGGACGCGGCTAGGATGTTAATTGGCCGAGCGGATGGCCGCCGCACCAGAACAGTTACCCCGACTAACCCGATTCCTGAACGTTGGCCAAATCGTGCCACAGATATTCAATGAGGGAAAAGACAAAGGCGACACGGATGTGAAGAAGAAGAAGAAGGCAAAAAGGTTTTGCAATACGAATATAATTTATTACTATGTACAGGACCAAAGAAACCAAGGAAGAAGGAAAGATAATAAAATAAAGACAGAAGGAATCAAGGAGACACAGTGCAATGCTAGCTTACCTACAGTCTTAATTAACCCAGGGACAAGACGCACAGAACAAACTCACGTACACTAATGGGGAAATTGCAGGTTGGTTTTTTTTGCTGGAGGGAGAAGGTCGAACCACAAGCTGGAAGGCTTGGCAGGGCGCACAGCAAGCCGGTCCTTGTCAGGCTGGGAGCGAGCAGGGCGACGTCGGCACACGTATCTCTTTGCACGCGGCAGGGGCTGGTTGTCGCTGCACGTATTTCTCTCTCCTTGTGCATCTCTCTCGGGGGCGTCGTCGTGCGGGTTATATATGCCACGCCCTTGAACCTTCGCGAACCTACTCGATGTTTCTCTCCACACCCTCTCCAAGTCCAACCCCTTGTTCTTGGTTGGTTGAGTGGGGCTGACTCACTCCTCCCCTCTATGACGAGGTGGGGACACGCCTTTCTTCTCCGAGGTTACCTCTTGCATAATGGAGTCGCGGTAAAAACAGCAACCCACAGCTGCAGCAAATGCGGTTTGCAAGCAGGAAAGGCTTTGGGAATGGGAATAAAAGGGGATCTATTGATTTGAATTCGGTGCAATGGAGTGTCAATTAATGGAAGACAAATCCTTAGCCTAATACACAGAATAAGGAAATAAACTACCAACAAGGAGGAAATCTATGATTGGCTAACGTGATTGTTGATGACCTAATTACGGGACGCCCTTTTGACCTTTATACACAACTGGAGGAAGGAGGGTCCAGAATAAAGCAATAATAAAAAAACACAATAAAAAAACACAATCCTCATATCCACAACAATATATATATATATATATTGTTACGGACACGCGGATTAAGATGTTATGATGGGCCGAGCGGAATGGCCGCCGTGTTCGCACAGTTTACCCGATTCCACCCGACGTTGACCAAATCGCGCTATGCTAAATCAATGAAGGAAAGGACACAACGGCTGGGATAAATGAAACGACACAAGGGGTACAGTTCTCAAGACCTCCGGAGGAGGATATAATTGGTGGTGGAGAAAAGGGGTAGATTACAAGGTAAGAGGTAAAGCACAGAAGAGATAGGCACTTAGACACAATCTTATCTAACCCAGACAGACCATAGACAAACGGAACAAGACTGACTTACACAGGAATTGATGGCAGGGAAGGACAGGCAGTCGATAGCACAAGGTGCACCTTGGCTCAGGGGCAGAATCAAGCACGGTCCAGTCCAGAGATGCGGGGAGGTATTGCAGCGCTCGGAGGTGGCATCTCTCTTCCTTCAAGTCCAGCGCGCATCTGACGTCACCTCCCTCTTCCTGCGCATGCTCAGCGGGGAGTGACACGCCCTCGGCTCGTTAGCTCCGCCCCAGATGGGATCGGTCCGCCGCTTCTATTGGGTGCGGGGGGTTACCGGGCTCCGCCCTTGACGAGGAGCTGACAGCGAGCCCCTACGTGGTAACCCCGTCGAGCACATGCTCGATGGCGGCTAACCAAGCCGGAGTGAGGACGCGCACTCCCCGCGCCGCCGCCGTTGTTGTTGCTGTTGTTGTTGTTGTTGCTGAACCGTGAGGAAGAGCTGCGGGGAGGTATTGGGAGGTCCTAAACTTCCTAACGGTGCCATACAATCACATTCTGGTGCAACGAAGAGTCAGAATTAATGGAAACGAGTCCTTAACTGACATAGACTAAGAATAACTAGCAAGATGTCCTATAGTTGTCTACGTGAGATGCGGTGGACCTGGATGCGACATTTAATGGGGGAAATAGGGGAAGGTCGGGTCTACAGAGTGTTTACAGAAAATGGGACTAGGGAATGGGGGATTGGGGATAGTTGGGAAGTATGGAGGAAATAGGGGAATATTTACAAGCGGATATGGATGGAGGCCAATCTCATATCCCCAACAATATATATATATATAGATATAAATATATATATATATATATATATAAATATATATATATATATATATATATATATATATATATATATGTATATATATACAGTCACGTGAAAAAGTAAGTACACCCCATGTAAAGTTTTGACTTTTTCAACATATTTCAACATACAGCTATTTGATCTTCATTTCAACAATATTGATAGATAAAGGTGATATAATATAACAAATATCATGAAACATTTACATTTTGTAGTCCATTGTATAATTTAAATAAACATAAATGCAAATTTCGCATGTGGAAAAAGTAAGTACACCCTTGGCTCTAATAGGTGGTATTGCCCCCTTTGGCAGAAACAACCTCAAGTAGGCGTTTCTCATAACTGTCTACCAGTCTCTGACATCGACTGGGAGAAATATTTGCCCACTCCTCCATGCAGAATTCTTTCAGCTGTGCGATGTTTGAGGGGTTTCTTGCATGCACCGCTCGTTTCAAATCCCTCCACAACATCTCGATGGGATTTAGATCCGGGCTTTGACTTGGCCATTTCAGAACCCTCCATTTCTTTCTTTTCAGCAATTCCTTGGTGGATTTACTGGTATGTTTCAGTTCATTGTCATGTTGCAAGGTCCACCTTCGGTTGAGCTTCAACTTTCCGACAGATGGCCTCGCATTATCCTCAAGCACCCTCTGGTGCAATGAAGAATTCATAGTGGATTCTATGATGGTGAGCTGCCCAGGACCTGATGCAGCAAAGCTGCCCCAAACCATAATATTTCCACCACCATGCTTTATAGTTGGTATCAGGTTCTTGTGGTCAAATGCTGTCTTTGGTTTTCGCCAAACATGTCTTCTGGTACTGTGTCCAAATAGCTCTACCTTTGACTCATCTGTCCAGAGCACATTGTTCCAGAAGTGCTGGTCTTTGCCGAGGTGTTCATTGGCAAACTTTAGTCTTGCCCTGATATTTTTTCTGGACAGCAAAGGTTTCCTCCTGGTACACCTCCCATGTAGATCAAATTTGTGCAGCCTCTTTCTAATGGTACACTCGTGCACTTTGACAACAACAGTGGCAATAGCTACCTGTTGGTCCTGTGATGACATTCTGGGGTTCTTAGAGACTTCTTTCAGCATCTTGCGGTCTGCTCTCGGGCTGAACTTGCTGGGGCGGCCTGGCCTGAACAAGTTGGCAGTTGTTTGGAATCTTCTCCACTTGTAGATGATCTTCCGGACAGTGGAATGATTGATTTCAAATTGCTTGGAGATCTTTTTAAATCCCTTCCCAGACTCGTAGGCATCTATAACCTTCTTTCTGAAGGCCTCAGAGAGCTCTTTTGATCTAGGCATGGTGATGCCGCACACTTCAACAACAAAGAGCAAACCAAACTAAATGTATGAGGTTTAAATAAGACAGGTTCCTCCAAGATCCTCTCTCACGATGTTCTAATCATTTGCACCTGAGCTGGTGCACCTGATTCTAATTTTAGGTATTTGAAGTAGTGATAAATGTAGGGGTGTACTTACTTTTTCCACATGCGAAATTTGCATTTATGTTTATTTAAATTATACAATGGACTACAAAATGTAAATGTTGCATGATATTTGTTATATTATATCACCTTTATCTGTCAATATTGTTGAAATGAAGATCAAATAGCTGTATGTTGAAATATGTTGAAAAAGTCAAAACTTTACATGGGGTGTACTTACTTTTTCACGTGACTGTATATATATATACATATAGATATACTGTATATATATATATATATATATATATATATATATATATATATATATATATATATATATATTGTTACGGACACGGCTAAAGATGTTGCTTGACCGAGCGGAATGGCCGCCGTGTTCGCACAGTTTACCCGATTACCCCCAACTCACCCGATTCCACTCGAACGTTGGCCAAATCGCGCTACGCTAAATCAATGATTGGAAAGGACACAACGACTGGGATAAATGAAACGACGCAAGGGGTACAGTTCTCAAGACCTCCGGAGGAGGATATAATTAGTGGTGGAGAAAAGGGGTAGATTACAAGGTAGAGTGAGGTATAAGACACAGAAGAGATAGGCACTTCGATACAATCTTATCTATCCCAGACAGACCACAGACAAACGGAACAAGGCTGACTTACACAGGGATTGATGGCAGGGAAGGACAGGCAGTCGATAGCACAAGGTGCACCTTGGCTCAGGGACAGGATAAAGCGCGGTCCAGTCCAGAGATGCGGGGAGGTGTCACAGCGCTCGGAGGTGACGTCCTTCTCTCTCCAAGCTCAGCGCGCATCTGACGTCACCTCCCTCTTCCTGCGCATGCTCAGCGGGGAGTCACACGCCCTCGGCTGGTTGGCTCCGCCCCAGATGGGACCGGTCCGTGGCTTCTATTGGGTGCGGGGGTTACCGGGCTCCGCCCTTGATGAGGAGCTGACAGCGAGCCCCTACTTGGTAACCCCGTCGAGCACATGTTCGATGGCGGCTCGTTGGAAAGGCCTGGTGCCCTCCCAACACCCCCTATCCCCCAAGCAGGCGTGAGGACGCGCACTCCCCGCGCCGCCGCCGTTGTTGTTGTTGTTGTTGTTGTTGTTGTTGTTGCTGAACCGTGAGGAAAAGCTGCGGGGAGGTATTGGGAGGTCCTAAACCTCCTAACGGTGCCATACAATCACATTCTGGTGCAACGAAGAGTCAGAATTAATGGAAACGAGTCCTTAACTGACATAGACTAAGAATAACTAGCAAGATGTCCTATAGTTGTCTTACATGAGATGCGGTGAACCTGGGTGCGACATTTAATGGGGGAAATAGGGGGAGGTCGGGTCTACAGAGTGTTGTTTACAGAAAATGGGACTAGGGAATGGGGGATTGGGGATAGTTGGGAAGTATTGAGGAAATAGGGGAATATTTACAAGCGGATATGGATGGATGCAAATCCCATATCCGCAACATTGCACCCTTCTCTACCTCGGGGCGACCCGACCCGATAAATTTTTGCCTACGTTAGTGTGGCACTCAGATGTAGTTCCCTCTACTATTAACTCAACCCTGAGTGCGACAGTTTTACAGATGTTCACAAATGAGTAAATATGTCCCCCTGCGACGTTGCACCCTTCTCCTAACAGAAACACACCCACAGGATAACCGAATCGCGGAAAGCATCCTCAAACTAAACATACAGCCGGTAGGGAGCATCATTTATACAACACTACACTGATATTTACACTACGATCCAGGACCTGTTCTTTGAGGAACACATGCAGATGTTATGCATAGAGAGAGCACGCATGCCAGCATCGATACACCAACCCACGAGTGCCCTGTGGCCCTACGGCCTTTAATAATGTGCAGAGCACCCCGTCCAAGCACCAAAAGCACCACCCCATTATGTACAGTCGGCACCATCCGGTGCACCAATAAAGTGTTCAATAAAAATGCACAATTAAGTGTCCATGGTCACCGGTGGTGTCGCAGCCGGCCGATGTTCTGCCGCTGGTCTTGCCTTCATGGAGTGCACTTGGCCTTCTGGCTTCTTTAGAAATAAAGAAAGGCGCCAACCGCGTCCATTTCTGAATTGTGGCCGTCAGGGGGCCAACTAAAAGTGGTTCACCTGTATGGCATAGGTGCCACGTTGACCCAGAGGTCCATCAACGGGTGGTGCTTGCCCGCAAAAGAACTGCGGTCCATTGTGGGCGGCCACAAAAATTGCGGTCCATATGGTGTATCGATCCAGGCAGCAAGCAGCGGAAGTGCAGGCCCACAACTGCGGAGCCAGCACCTCTCTCTCCTCTCTCTCTGCCCCAAAGCCAGATCCTCGGAGGTGGGAGACAAAAGAAGACAATTGAGTAAGGTGGTAAGGGCGCAAAAGTGCATGCAATATAAGGTAATGCACACTGAGGGCACATGGGAACCAGGTGAGACAGGTACGTTCCTACCGTACGCCTCCACCCCCCACCAGGTAACCTACATTGCCCCTCCCTTACCCCTTACTGTATCCACAAAACACAACACTACCCATAAACATCTACTTTACACATCAACAAACGTCCCTACTGTCTTCCCCGTTCCTCCCATAAACCAAATTCGTCTTCTCTCCCTCCTAACCAATCAAATTTGCCATTTCCAACTCTCATCAAAATTTGCCATCACCAATTCATCATCAGTCCCTCCTAAGGAGGGAGAGATGGAATCACCCCAATGTCTTATCCACGTCGTGATGCGTCTCACAAATCCACAGCAATTCTCCTTTCCTGCAACACAGAACAAAGGAACACAGGTGTGGAGTCATCATCACCACCTCAGGTAAGTGGCTGCGTATGGTGCGACAGGTTCATCAATCCTAACTATTTCCTAAATGACTTTAACAACTTTACATTACCCGGGGTCTTTCCCTGCCAATCCATTGGCCAACTTACACTATGGGTTCTAAAAACCAATTCCCATTGACCAAACTGTGGTGCTTCTCAAGTTGGGGTCTCACTCCCCCGATTCATCATTCGGTGCCCCCGCACAATTTCGGTGGCTGGGTCGTGTGACGCTCCCAGCTGGTCCGCCCACCTGCACACCTCCACCACTGTTGTTGCCTACCGAGCTCACCTGCTCCTCACCCTAACCTAACTAACTGGGGAAGGCCCTCTCGCACTCTCACCCCCTCAGTGCCCTCTCTGGCACGGGCTGCCCGATCCACACCCGGGATCCTCAGGCACCCACTGACACTAACGGCTCCCAGAGCCCACCTGCGGCCCCACCTGGCCGACATCTAACAGTGGCGGAGTGCCCAACCATTCACACTCATACTAACAGGCCACACGACCAGCCAATTTCACCACACCAATGCACCCATCCACAATACCATTCTGCATCCGCACCACAAATGCCAATATCCAACCACAATTTACCTATACCTTCTAACTATTCTTTAAACTACCCTCCCCGGGTACTCGTGAAAAGGGGTCCACTCTTCCCCCATCCACACCTTCGCACCATGCACACCACTCCGTACCACTTACTCCAACTCTCTCCACACCACTCATTCCAATACTCCATGTATTCCACACACCTGTACTTGCACACCTGTGCTCTCATACTTGGTGCCGCCTGCACCCTTCTCTCCCCCAAGCGCATTCGCGCTGATCCACAACACTCACTACTCATACACTGCTCCACACACCTGTCCTTGCACACCTGTGCTCTCATACTCGGTGCCGCCTGCACCCTTCTCTCCCCCAAGCGCATTCGCGCTGATCCACAACACTCACTACTCATACACTGCTCCACACACCTGTCCAGTTCTCACACAGCATCATCTCATCTAACTACTCCCCTCTGAAACTTGCGCTTCCCAGTCGTCCCTTTAAACTATTGCGCTCCCTCGTCATTATCATCCACTCTAATCTACCTGCGTCCCCTCTACAGGTATCCTTGTCACTAACTAACCTTAACGTTACCTAATGTCATCTTCTAGGGCCCTACACACAATATCCTAACCCACCCGGGCTAGTTTTCACTGCCATACACCCCATAAACTATAGCGCATTTGCCCCCACTTCATGGGAAGGGTGGCAGGGATGCCACCCTTACCCACCGGGCCCATCGCTCATCAATCCCCCAGTCCTCTGGCACTAATAAGCCCCCCTTATTCAGAGGTACTGGGTCCCGCCTCGGCATCTAAAGCCGAGGCAATCCACGGGGGCGCCTGCTCGCCGGTGTAAGGCCTTATCCGGTCGGCGTGGACGATCCGAGGGAGGGCTCGTGGCCCCATTTTGATTTTTACTACCACGTCACAGACTTGCGACAGGACGACCCCCGGGCCTTGCCAGGGAGAGGTGAGTTTCGGGCACCTACCCTTCCTCCTCCGGGGATTGAAGAACCAAATCTTCATCCCCGGAGTGTACTGACTCCCCTGGCTCCGGTGGTCGTACCTGCGCTTCATCTTTTCCCCCGCCAGATGGAGTTGGCGGCGGGCGAAGGCATGGACTAGCTCCATGCCTTCCTCTAGGTGACGTGCGTACCCCTCCCTCGGCGGGTTAACCACTGTGTCTGGTACGGGACCGCATAGCAAGTCGGCGGGAGCCCGTAACTCCTGCCCATACATAAGCAACGCTGGACTGCATGCGGTGGCCCCGTGCTGGCTGGTTCGGTAGGCCATGAGCAAATAAGGGAGATGTTCGTCCCAGTCATCCTGACGGGTGGCGGTGAACAGTGCCAGTTGTTGGATTAAAGTTCGGTTGAATCTTTCCACCATCCCGTCAGATTGAGGTCTTAAAGGCGTTGTTCTTGTTTTCCGAATTGACAGGAGACTGCACACATCTTTTAGCAATTTGCTCTCAAAATTTCGTCCCTGGTCGGTGTGCAACTCCTGTGGAATCCCATGCCGGCACACAAATCCTTCCACGAAGGCCTGCGCTACCACCCCTGCTTCTTGGTTGGGGAGGGCGTAGGCCTCCGGCCACTTGGTGAAGTAGTCCATCACAACGAGGATGTACTTATTACCTAGGCGGGTGCGGGGTAGTGGGCCTAGGATATCCATGGCCACCCGCTCTAGGGGGGCCCCCACCTGGTGTAATTGAAGGGGGGCCCTCATCCTCCGTGCTGGTCCCTTTTTGGCAGTACAGGCGTCGCATCTCCGACACCAGTCCTGTATGTCGCGCCCCATATTCACCCAATAAAACCTCCGGCGTACCTGCGATGTCGTCTTTGTCCTGCCCAAATGGCCGCCGGGGCGGGTACCATGCACCTGTTGCAATATATCGGTCTTAAATTTATTTGGGACTACCACCAGCCAGGAAGTTTTATCAGAGGGAACCTCCACCCACTTGCGATACAAGATGTTATCCTTCAATTCCAGGGTTTTCCACTGAACCCAATATGCCTTGGTCTGTGCCCCGAGGGGGGTGACCTCTTCCCCATTAGGTCTTTGCCCCAATCTCACCCATTCGTGCACCGGCCCCAGTACGGGGTCCTCCCGCTGGGCCGCGCTCCAAGCCAAAGTTCCGAATTCCTCATCTGCGGTTCGTGGCAAAATTGGCCCTCTCACCCGGGTTGCCCGGACGACGAGAATCGGGGCGGAATCGCCCAATTGCTCCCTCTCCTCGTGTCTCGCACAAAATTTACAGTTTTCCCCCAGACAAGGACGCCGAGAGAGTGCGTCCGCATTACCATGGGCCTTCCCGGCCCTATGGGCCACATCAAAATCGTACTGCTGCAACTTTTCCAACCACCTTGCAATTTGGCCCTCCGGTTCCTTGAACCGAAGGAGCCATTGCAAGGAGGAATGGTCAGTTCTAACCAAAAATTTCCGCCCGTACAGGTACGGGTGGAAATGGTTCATGGCAGCCAGCATAGCCAATAACTCTTTGCGAGTGACACAATAATTTCGCTCGGGCCTACTTAAGGCCCGACTATAGTAACCAATCACTCTCTCCACGCCCTCCTGTGTCTGAGACAAAACTGCGCCCAATCCTTCCTGGCTCGCATCCGTGTCCAGGGTAAATGCCCCGTTGCTAGTGGGGTAAGCTAGAAGGGGTGCGGATGTTAGACACCCCTTCAATTTTTGGAAGGCCTCGTGGCACTCCCGTGTCCAATTAAATCGCGTCCCCTTCTCCGTAAGCCGGTGGAGGGGACGGGCCAACTCCGCAAATTTCGCCACAAAGCGCCGGTAGTAGGAGCAGAGTCCCAAAAATCCCCGCACCTCCTTGATGGTACGTGGTGCGGGCCACTCCTCTACCGCTTTAATTTTGTCTGGGTCCGTTTTTACCCCCTCGCGGCCGATCACGTGACCTAGATAGGCCACCTCTCTTGCAAACAAAGTGCACTTACTCGGGTTCAGCTTCAACCCTGCCTGTCTGAGGCACCCCAACACCTGGTCCAAATTAGCTACTGCCTGGGGGAACGTTTTGGCATGTACCAGGACGTCATCCAGGTACACCAGGCATGATTGCCATGGCATGCCGCCCAGTACATGCTCCATCAATCTTTCAAAGGTGGCGGGGGCGTTACACAAACCAAATGGCATCACAGTAAACTGATACAGTCCCTTACCTGTGGAAAATGCCGTTTTCTCCTTCCCTGCCCTATCCATCTCCACCTGCCAATACCCACTCTTGAGGTCCAAAGTTGAGAACCAATTTGAGCCCGCAACGGCATCGAGGGTGTCATCAATCCTTGGCAGGGGATATGAGTCCTTGAGTGTCACGTTGTTTAGCTGGCGATAGTCCACGCAGAACCGCGTGGTCCCATCCTTCTTTTTGACCAGCACAACAGGTGACATCCAAGGACTTCCCGAGGGCTCGATCACGCCTGCGTCGAGCATTTTTTCAACCTGCTCGTCAGCTTCCGCCCTCTTGCTCCAAGGGAGCCGTCGGGCGGCCTGACGAATAGGCCGGGCCTCACCGGTGTGGATCTGATGTTTCACCAGGCCCGTACGTCCAATATCCTCGGTGGACAGGGAGAAGAGGTCCAAATGGGACCCAACCAGTTTGTGTAAGGCCTCCCTCTGGGTACCTCCCAACTCTACGCTACTACGATTTACCATCTCGCAAATGGGATCGGGCCAATTCCTACTTCTTATTGAAGGCTCCCCCCGGGGCCGGCTCGGCTGGACGTTCTCGCCCCTCACTGTCGCGACTTCCTCAACTGGGGTGCAGCCAGCTACCCTCGTGCCCCTTACTATAGTGCGTGGTTCTGTACTCATATTTATTACTCGGACGGCCACTACCGGTCCGTCCGTTTTTACAAGGGTGCGGCCCACAATCAAACCCGGTATGGACTGCGCTGCCACCGGTTCGACCAGGCCGCAGGACTCCTGCCATGTTGGGCGAGCTGCCCACCGGGCCGGCACTATCGCCTCGGCCCTTGGGGGAATGGTCACGGCCTCGGAAGCCTCCAGCTCCGCTCTCTCGGCCGTGCTCACTCCCCCTGACGGCAGCTCTTCTACTCCCACCTGCAGGATCCCCTGGCACAAGTCGATTTTACAACCGCTGGCAGTCAACAAATCCAACCCTATTAAACATGGGTCGCACACCTCCGCCACCCAAACATCTATCTCCCTCCTTACCGACCCTAACTTGAGGGTCACAGAACCACGCCCTATGATCGGGGCCGTTACCCCGGTAGCAAGCTGCAAACTATAATTTTGCAGGCGCTGGATCTTATCCCAGCCACCTGCGCTCGAATCAAGGACCACAGGGCTGATGATCGTGGCGCTAGCTCCTGTGTCCACTACGGCATCTACCCCCACGCCGGCAATTTTGCATCTGATTGTCAGGCTACCGGTTCCAATCTGGCCACAATAAATGACCTGTCGCGTCAATGAGGGCTCTCCTCCATCCTCTTCTGCCGAACACCGCCCTACGTGCCCGACACCTTCTAGTTTCCCGGGGTCTGGCGGGGGGGTGTCTGGGGTCGGCTAACCCGCTCCCCCCTGGGCGGAGTTGAGGACCTCAACCGCCGGGGATCATCCCGGCGCGTGGCTCGACAGTGCCGCGCCAGGTGACCCAGACGGTTGCAAGTATAGCACCTCACCTGATAAGGTGCTTGTCTCCGGAATTCCAAATTTCCCCCCCTGAAGGTCCGAATTGGATTACCCGCTCGTGGTCCACCGCGGGCCACCTCCGGGGCCGCCTGCCATGGTCCAGGTCCCGCCAGGCGCTGGTCCACCAGCCTCCGGACCATGCCCGCCAGGTCAGGACTCACGTCGGGGGCGGGCCCCCTAAGGGGTCCGCCCTCCATCGGGGGTCCCAACTGGCGGACCGCCATTGCGTGACGCTCGCTCCCCCGGGCCAGGGGCCTCGCTGCTTCCCAACGGGCCGCAGCGTCAGCCGCCTGGCTCAGAGTCTGCGGGCGCCACATGGCGAGCTGTTGCCGGAGCTCAATATCCGGGAGGGCCTGGATAAAATGGTCCAGCGCCAGGCTTTCCCGGGAATCCGCTGCCATGCTAGCATGTGCGATCCCCACTGCGCGGCGAATGTCGTGGGCAAGTTCCCCGATGGCTTCCTGGGGCTTGCGTTTTCGCAGCGCGAGCTGAGCTTTAACAAGCTCGCTCTGCTGTTCAATGCCGAATCGATTAATTAGGGCGTCGCAGAGGGCTGGCAGGGTGAGAGCACCTGGTGGTAATGCCGTCAGCACCTCCGCCGCCGCGCCGCGCAATGCGGCCACCAGGTGTACTCCACCTTCGTCCTCACCCCAACCGTTGCCCTTACACACACAGTCAAACTGCGCCAGGTACGCGCGTAGATCACTCTTGCCGTCATACGGCGCGAGTGGGACCTTGTGGGACCACCTCGTATGCGAGTCGTTGCCCGCCTGCCGGACCCCGTGCGTCGCCCCTTGCGGGGTCAGCGCGGGGCCGAACCGGCCGGGCCCCCACAGTACATTACCCCCAAGGGGCTCCCGTGCCTCCCCTGTCCCTCTAAAAACTACCCCTGTTGGTGTCGATGCATGGGTCACACTTCCGCAACCCGCTACCCATTCCATACCACCACAACCTTGCTCACTCACACCTCGCACCTCTCCCATCACCGGACCCTCCCGCTCGCACCCTCGTTCCATACCCTCCGGACCAGCCATACACCTCACTCTTGGCCTCTCACGAACATCCGGGTCCATCTCGACCCCCAAGCTTATTAAATCACCTGGCGCATCATACGCACGACCATATTGGTCACCACTTACACCGGGTCCTCTTTCTCTTCGCTTCTCCTCCATCACCTGCGAATCCCTCATCCGGTTAATGAGCACATCATCACGATCCGAACACAGACTTTGGACCAATTCTTTTACTTCCTCCTTTATCTCTTTCTTATCCTCTCTCCGTCGCTTCTTAATTTCGCTCACCCCTTCTTCCACTTCTTCTAATTTCTGCTTCACCTCCTTCATCTCCTCGTGCGCCCCCTTAAGTTCTTCCTCTAACTCCACCTTATTTTTTTCTATGTTCTCCCGCACCTCCCGCTCTTTAACCTCCATCACCTCTACCACCTTGTTCATTTTCCTCGTCAGGTCCTCATGTACCGTCTGACACTCTTTTTTAATTACCCCTACGTCCTTTTTCATCTCCTTCTGTGTCGATTTTAAACCCTCTATTACCGCTGTGTTCTTCTTTACCTGTCCCCCAACTCCTTTTGTCCCACTGTCAGTTGTTCTACTCCCAGCGTCAACTCCTCTATACCACCTTGCAATTTTACAGTCCCCTTTCTCACCTCCTTCTCCATGCGCTCCTTACAGTGCCTCACCTCCTCGCGCACTCCTCCGACCTCCTCACTCACACCTCTTCTGATCTCCTCTCCCATCACTTGCATCTCCTGCCCAGATGCCACCCTCATCTGCTCCATTTCCTCCCTGTGAGCATCCAATTTAGTTTCTACCCCCATTCTGACCCCCTCTATCTGCTGCCCCATTTTTTAAACTTCCCTTTCCGCTTGGTTCCTCATGTCCCTCAATTTGCCTTCCATACTGTTTTCTAACCCCTCTAACCCCTTTTTCATCCCTTCCATTTGATTCTCTTGAGCGGCCATTCTGTTTTCTACCCCCGTTAACCCATTCTTTACCTCTTTTATCCCATTGTCTAACCCCTCACCGGTACCCCTCGCTTCGTCCCTCATTACCCCCATTTGGCCCTCCAATCGCTCACCCAATCGCTCACTATCAGCCCTCATCTCGTCCTTCTGCAGGTTGAGGGACGCCTGCATTTGTACCATAAATTGCTCCATGAGGGCCTGCATTTGGGCCATCCCTCCCACTTGTGCAGCGGGTGCGGCCGCCGTAGCCATGTGCGAGGCGCCATTTTGCGCGCCCGTAACCTCGTGCGCGAGGACGCCATTTTGCGAACCTGCCGCCCTCACTGCTTCGCTCTCCTCTTGTCCCTCAATTTGGTCCTGGATCGACCCTGCCTCACTCTCCTCTACCGGAAGGAACCCAGCCGTCTTGATCTGCCATAGCGCGACTTTCAAAATTCGGGTTTTTATTTTAAAACAAAACAAATTTCACCGTTAATAATTTCGAGCGCGTGAAGCGCGCTTCGGGTCCAATCTCACTTCCTGACACCAATTGTTATGGACACGGCTAAAGATGTTGCTTGACCGAGCGGAATGGCCGCCGTGTTCGCACAGTTTACCCGATTACCCCCAACTCACCCGATTCCACTCGAACGTTGGCCAAATCGCGCTACGCTAAATCAATGATTGGAAAGGACACAACGACTGGGATAAATGAAACGACGCAAGGGGTACAGTTCTCAAGACCTCCGGAGGAGGATATAATTAGTGGTGGAGAAAAGGGGTAGATTACAAGGTAGAGTGAGGTATAAGACACAGAAGAGATAGGCACTTCGATACAATCTTATCTATCCCAGACAGACCACAGACAAACGGAACAAGGCTGACTTACACAGGGATTGATGGCAGGGAAGGACAGGCAGTCGATAGCACAAGGTGCACCTTGGCTCAGGGAAAGGATAAAGCGCGGTCCAGTCCAGAGATGCGGGGAGGTGTCACAGCGCTCGGAGGTGGCGTCCTTCTCTCTCCAAGCTCAGCGCGCATCTGACGTCACCTCCCTCTTCCTGCGCATGCTCAGCGGGGAGTCACACGCCCTCGGCTGGTTGGCTCCGCCCCAGATGGGACCGGTCCGCCGCTTCTATTGGGTGCGGGGGTTACCGGGCTCCGCCCTTGACGAGGAGCTGACAGCGAGCCCCTACTTGGTAACCCCGTCGAGCACATGTTCGATGGCGGCTCGTTGGAAAGGCCTGGTGCCCTCCCAACACCCCCTACCCCCCAAGCCGGAGTGAGGACGCGCACTCCCCGCGCCGCCGCCGTTGTTGTTGTTGTTGTTGTTGCTGAACCGTGAGGAAGAGCTGCGGGGAGGTATTGGGAGGTCCTAAACTTCCTAACGGTGCCATACAATCACATTCTGGTGCAACGAAGAGTCAGAATTAATGGAAACGAGTCCTTAACTGACATAGACTAAGAATAACTAGCAAGATGTCCTATAGTTGTCTTACATGAGATGCGGTGAACCTGGGTGCGACATTTAATGGGGGAAATAGGGGGAGGTCGGGTCTACAGAGTGTTGTTTACAGAAAATGGGACTAGGGAATGGGGGATTGGGGATAGTTGGGAAGTATTGAGGAAATAGGGGAATATTTACAAGCGGATATGGATGGATGCAAATCCCATATCCGCAACAATATATATATATATATATATATATATATATATATATATATATATATATATATATATATATATATATATATATATATACAAAAATACATGTGCGGTTTTATAAAACTAGGGCATGCCCGTACTATATCTATATCTAAAATTATATCCCCCCCCTCTATTTACATGAAATGGTTTGGTCCAAAGCGAACGGCTTGCGAGTACGGTGACAATCCCCCCCCTCTATTTACATGAAATGGTTTGGTCCAAAGCGAACGGCTTGCGAGTACGGTGACAATCCCCCCCCCCTCTATTTACATGAAATGGTTTGGTCCAAAGCGAACGGCTTGCGGAGTTTGGTAAAGAAATCGCCATAACATGCCCAAACGCGCAGGAAAGCGAAAGAATCGCAAATTAGTTTTAATTAGTTTTAAAACATAGTTTAACGCCAACATAGCGGCAACATAGTTTGCCAACGTGAAATAAATGAATACGCTCTCAAATGTGCCGTCCGAGGCAGAGTCTGTTCGGCACGTTCGGCACACGTGATAGCTCGCTGCTCTCTGATTGGTTGAATCGTTTTTTGGACATAGCTCGGTAACTACTTGTCCGATTAATATGAAACCTTGAAAAGGCACATCCTCGGGTCCCCAGCAATATACCTGGCAAGTTTCAAGTATATCGAACCCGTGGTTGTCGAGAAACAGCGGTCACAGACATACAGACATACATACATACATACATACATACATACATACATACATACATACACACAGAGATTACTGGAATTATAGATAGATAAGAGGTCCGCTTTTTGTATAATACTAGGGCATGCCCGTACTATATATATATCTAAAATTATATCCCCCCCCCTCTATTTACATGAAATGGTTTGGTCCAAAGCGAACGGCTTGCGAGTACGGTGACAACCCCCCCCCCCCCCCTCTATTTACATGAAATGGTTTGGTCCAAAGCGAACGGCTTGCGAGTACGGTGACAATCCCCCCCCTCTATTTACATGAAATGGTTTGGTCCAAAGCGAACGGCTTGCGGAGTTTGGTAAAGAAATCGCCATAGCGTGCACAAACGCGCAGGAAAGCGAAAGAATCGCAAAGTAGTTTTAATTAGTTTTAAAACATAGTTTAACGCCAACATAGTTTGCCAACGTGAAATAAATGAATACGCTCTCAAATGTGCCGTCCGAGGCAGAGTCTGTTCGCCACGTTCGGCACACGTGATAGCTCGCTGCTCTCTGATTGGTTGAATCGTTTTTTGGACATAGCTCGCTAACTACTTGTCCGATTAATATGAAACCTTGAAAAGGCACATCCTCGGGTCCCCAGCAATATACCTGGCAAGTTTAAAGTATATCGGACCCGTGGTTGTCGAGAAACAGCGGTCACAGACATACAGACATACATACATACATACACACAGAGATTACTGGAATTATAGATAGATATGCCAACAGTCTTTTTTGGGGGAGGGAGGTGTGTTCTCGTGGTACTCTCGAGTAAAGGGGGGGGGGCGTCTTCTCGTGTTTTGGGGGGGGGGAGGTGGGGGAGAAGGGTGTTCTCGTGGCGCTCCCGGGGAAGGGGGGGGCGTCTTCTCATGTGTTTTGGGGGGGAGGGGGTGGGTGTTCTCATGCTTCTCTCGGGAAAAGGGGGGGGCGTCTTCTCGTGTTTTTTGGGGGGAGGGGGGACAAGGGTGTTTGCGTGATGCTCTCGGGAAAGGGGGGGTCGTCTTCTCGTGTTTTTTTGGGGGGGGAGGTGGGGGAGAAGGGTGTACTCGTGGTGCTCCCGGGGAAGGGGGGCCGTCTTCTCGTGTTTTTTTGGGGGGAGGGGGTTGTTGTTCTCATGGTTCTCTCGGGAACATGGGGGGGGGGCGTCTTCTCGTGTTTTTTTTTGGGGGGGGGGACAAGGGTGTTTGCGTGATGCTCTCGGGAAAGGGGGGGGGGTCGTCTTCTCGTGTTTTTGGGGTGGGGGAGAAGGGTGTTCTCGTGGTGCTCTCGGGGAAGGGGGGGCGTCTTCTGGTGTTTTTGGGGTGGGGGGGGAGGTGGGGGAGAAGGGTGTTCTCGTGGTGCTCTCGGGGAAGGGGGGGGGGCGTCTTCTGTTGTTTTTTGGGGTGTTGGCGGGGGTGGGGGGGAGTGCTTCTCGTGGTGTTTTTGGAGGGGTTACAGTGTTATTTAAATGCGGATCTCTTGTCGAGGTTTCAATCTCCGTACTCGGTGAAAGACGTGTTTTGGATCGGAACTGAGATCGCCTTTTATTCTCCTGTTATAAATATGCCAGACTGGAAGGGAGGATCGAAACACGCGAATATGCGAGACCCTGATACCCCAACACCGGGAGACCCCTCCCTCGGCCGTTCCTCCTCCCCACCCATGGGATGAAGAGACCTCGCCCTCCCTCCATTGGTACGGAGTGGAATTAGCGACCTGGCGTGAGCCATGGAGGAATTGGATCGCGTGATGGTCGCCTTGGCGGAGCGCGCCCTGTTCGGACTGGACCGCGCGTCGCGGATCCACGTGTCCCGGCGCTCTCTATTGAGGAGACGAGCCGTGGTTTTCCGGGCTCGTGTGCTGCACCGAGCGATGGTCTCTGTGCTGTGCGAGGTACGGGTCATTCGCTTGGACCTCGACAAGCACCCTCCGGAACCTCATGCACTGGAACAAGTGGTACAGGTGCGGCGTTTTCACTCCTTTCTCCCCCCCCCCCCCCCCCCCGCAACCCCCCCATCATTACGCGGTAGTTTTCTCATGGTAACGATGGTGGTGGTGGTGGTGGTTATGGCTGCTCTGGACCCATTGATCCGTGTCCGAGAGCAGTCGTTCGACCGGAACAGGTAAATCACACATTAGATGAACCGTTTGGTGGTGTAACACGACCTACCTGTGACCCATCGAATTGCGTCGTCCCTCGCATGGAGCACACATACACCTGTGAGCTGTCTGGTGTGGGTTCGATTCCCGACCGACTATAAACCATCAGATAAGTACTTCACAGGTTGTTGGTTTAACCACAATTAGGCTGCTTCATGTCATGAGCAATCAGGAAAACAGTTTCCTTCTTACGACGACAACGACAACTCGTTATTATGCAGAAAAACGAACCTGTCATATCAACGAGACTTAATGAATAATATTATATAATACATTTGTTACAAATCAATAGGTGTGAAAATTGTCCTGGATATGTGCATGGATGGGATTAAAGGGTTCGAGTTTAGTGTTATTTGTTTTTGGGATTAAAGGGTTCGAGTTTAGTGTTATATGTTTTTGGGATTAAAGGGTTGGAGTTTAGTGTTATATGTTTTTGGGATTAGAGGGTTTGAGTTTAGTGTTATATGTTTTTGGGATTAAAGGGTTCGAGTTTAGTGTTATATGTTTTTGGGATTAGAGGGTTCGAGTTTAGTGTTATAGGTTTTTGGGATTAAAGGGTTCGAGTTTAGTGTTATATGTTTTTGGGATTAAAGGGTTCGAGTTTAGTGTTATATGTTTTTGGGATTAGAGGGTTCGAGTTTAGTGTTATAGGTTTTTGGGATTAAAGGGTTCGAGTTTAGTGTTATATGTTTTTGGGATTACAGGGGGTTCGAGTTTATATTGTCAGTTTGCACGGGTGTGTAAATGGTGGGACCAAGCTAAGTTTGTAAGCTAAGTGGCATGGAGCCAAGTTCACTAAGTTTATATAATCCAGAACTTTGCCACTAAGCAGATGCAAAAACAGGGCGTGGGAGAGAGGCAGAGAGAAGGTGGGTGAAAGGTAGGTGAAGCCGACACAGACAGTCAGTCCGTTGCGTTCAACCAGTCCTCACAAAGTGAATCACCGAAGCATGGAGAAGAACCCGAGTCAGTCGGTAAAGCTGCACCAAAGATGACGAAGAAGGAAAATCTAAGCTGAAAAGGTGAGGTGGTGGAGGGACTAATAAGCTCCGAGGATATGCATCGATCAACACGCCAAGTACCTTCTCAAAATGGCGTGAAAATCACCCAGAATAGCGCCAACAATGGAATATATAACAGGAGTTCAATGGCCATGACATGGAGGTCCCACGAATGAATAGGTGAGGGAATTCAGCTGAGACTAATACCTCTATGAGTATGTATAAGAAGAGAAGTTGAATCTTCACCGACCAGCGCACAGCGGGTTAAAGTGGGTTGGTCATGGGAACACGAATACCTCTGTGGATTCGCATGCAAAAGACCCCGATTCCTCCTTTACTGTGTATGTCCGTTTTAAAAGGACACGAGCAGGGTACGACATCTCTGATGACGGGTTCGTAGATTTCTCACCTCAAAAGAGCAATCTTTTTGAGTGTGTATTGGTAGAAACAGGAACTCAACCTAAAGTGACGATGTGAACTGTGCCAGGTGGGACATTTACCATTTACCATTAATGGTGGTCTGCTAAGAAGAGGAAATATCGTTGGTGATTAAAATTCGCAAATACACTGCCATTTCATGTCAGATCATTTTCTAAGTGGTATCATGCACAGCTTCCAACATTTTATCGTCAATGTAAGTGTTTGAAAAGGTTAAGATGTCCTGATTACCTCGACAAAATCAGGTGAGAATGCCCCATCTCGATATTAAAGTATATTAGCAACGGTACCCGCCCTAGGGGCGGGGCTTCAATTGGGGGGCCCAAATGAAAAGGCAAAATATCAGAAATTGAAGGCTTTTTTATTTTAAACGATTCATATAAACATCCGTTAAATCATATCACAAGCAAATCATCAAATCACAGTGATGTGGTTTTTTTATTGAAATTCTAAAAATACTGTTTAGATTTTGATGATTTGCGTGATATTTAACGGATGTTAAAATAAATCGCACCTCCCAATTGAAGCCCCGCCCTTCAGGGCGGGTACCGTTGCTCGTCATATATAATGGCGATACAACAATTTTTACCGCTTTGCTTTGAAGAATGGGAATGAAGGGGGAGGGGCGTGTTAATGTCTGGTTGAAGGCTTTCGGTGGTGAGGGGCTTGAAGCCAGATTTTAATCTTAGAGCCGCCATGTTGGTGCTCGCCGTCACTGCGATGCCAAGCGAAAGATGCCTCAGAGCTGTCACATTCACAATCGCGATGTCATATGTACTCCCAATACGTGTACCAAATTCCCGATACGTGTAACTGTACCAAATCAACAGTTAAAAGGATTTTGAGCCGATAGGTGTTACGGCTTTTGCAAGATCGATGGCGACAGCGATCTGTTAGCGTATACACCGCCCAAATAGCTATGTGGAATTCTCTCATGTAGAGATTAAACGTCGTTTGAACTTTGGACGAGGTCATTATTTACTTTTAATGATGTTTATATACGAATGATGTTTAATGATATTTATATTGGTTTTGAGTCGTCCTTTCCACATATCTCGTGGGATTGTGAGTTGGAGGGACGGCCGTGATGGCGGGGAGGGGGTTAGAATTCTCTCAAGCAGGGATTCAACCCGTGTCCTTATAAAAGGTCTTTGTCCGAGGTCACTGAGTCCGATCGGTGCAGCTGTGCAGCGATCGGTGCAGCCGTTTGTGCGGCACCCGGGAAAACAACATCGTCACAATGAAAACATCGTCACAATGAACGTTATGCGAACGCGAATGTTATGCGGGAGTCCAAACCTGAGAATGCTGGAGACCAAAGCTGAAATTGGAAAAACTAAATAGCCTCTTTTACTCCTGGAGATCCCAGGATTACCCACCCAAAATATTGTTGCGATCGGTTCAGTGGTTTTTGCAGTACCTTCCAACGGACAGACAGACAGACAGACAGACGGACGGACATTTGGTGAGTTATAGTAAGATAATATGCACTCCTTGAAACAGAGCATGGAAGCTCAAGAGGATGCGTCCACGCCTTCTTCTCCTCGTATTCCTTCTCTCCTTTTATTCTAAAACTCTTTTCTTTTTTATTCTAAAAATTCTTTTTCATCCTTGTGTTATTGTTGGTGTGACTTAACAGCAAATGCAACATTTTCCAAGCACAACTATAAAGAGCAATCTCTCGCCAGGACATGTTTTCAGTGGTTTTTAAGGCTTTTGTGTTAAAACAAATATGGCGTCCGAAACATGTGACCGATGACGTCATCATTTTTTCGCCACCAATTTATCGCGAGATGATGCTCAATAAATTTCATCTTGATCAGATGAAGTTTTGTACTTGTCGAATTATGACGTCATAATGGAGGCACCTATGACATCGTCATTATCATATGTTATTCCCCATGAAGAGTTCTTTACAATGAGCCATGTCTCAATTTTTTTTATATTCAGCGCTTTCAGAGTTATAGAGGTGCAAAGTTTTTCGGTTTTTCCAAGATGGCGCCTGCACCACGTGCCCTATGACGTCATAATTATCATTGAAAAATTGTACAGCTGGAGGTGCACCTATGGTGAAAATTTCCGGTCAATCCGACCAACGGTTAATCATATTTATTCTGTGCGGACAAACAGACAGACAAACAAACAAACGGACTCAAATGCAATACCCTCTCCTCTGGTGACTGGGCCGTAAACAATATGCACATGCAAACAGACACATACACATTTAATATGCACACATACTGACATACACACACACACACACACACACAAATATGTACACATATGTTGCAGGTCCTGCAAGATGGAAACAGAAAGCACGAGTCACCTCCGAGTCACCTCCTATTGGGATGTAAAAAACTCATGTCAGAACAGCTGTATACCCCAAGGCACAACAACATATGTAGAGTAATCAACAAGGTATGTAGAGTAATCCACTGGCACATCTGCAGAAATTTCAATATCCCAGTTCCACAAAACTCATGGGAACATGAACCAAAAGCAATCATTGAAAACAAGGACATAATGCTCACGTATGACCTGATGATCCCATCCAGCGTGAACATAGGAGACAAAGCATTGTGACCGGACATTGTACTCAGGAAGAAAAAAGGAAAAGACAGCATTGCCGATTGAGATATCAGTATCCAGCGATTTTGGCCGAAATAATGCAGTAATGAAGAAAATGACCAAATACCAAGACGTTAAGAATTAAGTGAAAACATCCTGGAAGCTGAAGTGCCGAAATTGTACCAGTGGCAATTGGGGCAACGGGAATGATGAAGATGAACCTTACAGATAACTTAAAAACCATTTCTGGGAACATTACCACAAAAGAAATACAGTTGGAGGCTGCACAGGGCTCAGTGACAATTATGAAAAGAGCCCTTGGAACAAAACACTGAGAACAACACAACTTTACAACTCAGCACATGAATCGCAATCCTACTACAATCCTACTAATCGCAATCCTAATCAATAAGCAAGCGGGGATGGATTCCATTCCACCTTCTAAAACCCAAATTATGGAGATATTACAACCAATGACTCACACACACACAATAATAGACATTTCTCCTTTCACCAACACATGCAAAAGTCTAGTATACCAAACAAAAGATACATTTTTACAATGTATTTTATACGGTATTTTATTTGATAAAAAATGCATGTTTATGAAAATGGTACAATATATATTTTGTATTTATAACAGTCCTCACAGCCGACAACTTCAGAAGGTGGAACAGAATACCACTTCAGCGTTATCACCCTATATATTCATATATTCAATAAAAAAAATAATTCTCAATTTATTAAAATATATTACATTTTTTTCGTTCGGCAGTTTTTCATAATTTTCTTTCATAAGAAATTTTTCATAATTTTCTTTCATAAGAAAATTATGTCCAATTTTTTCCCCTTCAATCCAATATGGCTGCCATACTATGTGATATATGACGTCGAAGTTGGCAATAAAATATGTTTAGAGTTTCGCATCGATCGGACAAGCGGTTGGAGGGAAAGACCTTTTTAAAGCGTAAATATATGGACGTGGACACAGACAGACACGCAGACATGGGCATTGCAATACTCTCGCATTCCCTTCAGGACTGAAGGACAGGACTGATGACTGGATGAACATGATGGACCAGTGTGTGCACCGTCAAACCGGACTCACCACCGACCTTTCACCCACTGTGTCTCTGTCTCTCTCTGTCTGTCTGTCTCTATGACTTTCTCTTTCTCTTTCTCTTTCTCTCTCTCCCATGCCCTGTTTTTGCATCTGCTTAGTGGCAGAAAGGAGCATCGCGAGACTAAACATTCAATGAAATTGAGTGAGCAAATGTGAGTGCTGTATTTCTTTCCTAAAACAAATGATGAAAATAACATTAATTTTATTCATATACGAGAAGATTTATCCCCATGAAAGGAGCACTTTTGAGGATCTGCATATTGCCCATGAACAAGGTGCTCAATTTCTGCAGTGAAAAGCTTGTTTATCCTCAACCAAAAAAGAAGACTTTTCCCAATTAAAGAGGCACAACCATTTAACTTGGCATCTTTGAAATATACTGGCAACGGGCAGGAGACGAGACGAAAGGATAGCAATGAGATGGAATGGCGATGCATATTCACTCAAGATCCCACTCGGGGAGCGACAAAACAAATGTCTTCTTGTCCATCGAAATCCAACTAACTTTCGTGCGCATACACGTACATGGGGTTCATCACCTCTGGGACCATCCTCATGCACGGACATGGGGTTCATCACCTCCGGGATCATCCTCATGCACGTACATGGGGTTCATCACCTCCGGGATCATCCTCATGCATGGATATGGGGTTCATCAGCTCCGGGATCATCCTCTTGCATGGCGAGTCTCTCTCAATGGCCGCCCGCTGGTGCGCATGGTACCATCGTTCAGGTGTTCTGACCCTCTCTCGGGCCCTACAGACCACTCTTCAGTCATGGCCCGCTCTGGCCAAACTGACCGTGATGATTCCTTTCAAATGCCTTATTAAGTGTACTGTGCATTTCTGGTGCCTTTTGTGCCCAACTCCTCACCTGGCCTCACCTCATCATCATCAACTCATCTACAGGCAGCAGCCTCCTCACTCTCTGCAGACCTGGACAATATCACAGACTGGTCAAACAAGTGGAACATGTCTTGCAATCCTGGCAAATCTCACACTCTTTCTATGTCTCTCCGAAAAGATCGACTGGACAACCCTCCCATCTACTTTCTCAACAATCCTCCCCAAGAAGTTCTGTCACTCAAGCTTTTCAGTCTCACTATCAGCCATGATCCTTCCTGGCTTTAAGAGATTGGACATGCACTTGCTGAATGGTCGACCCAAGAGAGGTGACATGACCCAAGTGTTCAAAAGGATCATTTGGTTGTAATGCTAAGATACCAACGCATGAGAGGTCACGAATGGACGTTTTACCAACAATGCAGATGAAACATCAGAAAGGATTATTTTGTGAAAGGATCATCACTGATTGGAAGCGTTCCGCAACATGGCGTTTGGGCCCGAACAGTGAAGGCCCTTAAGACTCCTTTAGATCATTCAGACATTTAGACTTTAGACTGGAAATGCAGACAGAACCGCTTGCACTGCCTCTCCCTCTGTGTCTATTTGTGAGGAACAGGTAATATGAGTGGAATTGCCAACACGTTGATTGAGGTATGCCCACTGCCGTGGAAAGAGGCTGACGTTTCAGGCGTTAACGCGTCATCAGAGCAAAGACAAAGGGGAGGGGGGGGGCCTAATGGAGGATTTTTGGGATGAAGAATTGTTTTATTATTATTATTATTTATTACTAAATGTTTACAAAGGCCCTAAAACGGAAACTCCTTCCTCACGAAGTGTTATAATGTTAATAATTTTAAAGGGATGATGACTTCTCTTCCTTCACCACCTGTGCACGTTTTCCAATGAACTGTCCAAGCTTCTTATGTTTCCCTGTGATTTCTGCCTCCATCAGGAAACCGAAAACCTGTGTAACACGTGCGACCTTCTGCCTGCTGCCATGGAAACAGATCAGGCCACACATGTGCTGGAGCAGGCCCGGCTCGAGCTACGGCGGCTGGTGAGCGTCCTGGTACTGGTGGGAGAGACCTCTGGGGTGCATGCCTCCACTCGCAGACTCCACTCATTGTACGAGAGTCTGACCTTCCCCGAGGGTGCAAGGCCGGACGGGTCGTCGTCCGGGCCTCCCCCGATGGGGCCGCGGAAACCGGCGACCGCCAGAGCAGCCTGAACCGTATGGAGGTCAAATGTCAGACTCATGCTCTACTCGGTGTTTGTGCCTTCCTTTGTAAAGCTGAGGAATGTTACACAATATCTCATCTCAAGGTCTTTCCCCTTCGTTGGTCTTCAATTGGGAATTTGTGATAAAGGAATAAACGGTGTTTTTCTATTAAATTTTACTGCTGACTAACAATATTGCAGTTCTTACACCTGTTTGATAATTATCGAACTATAACGGGAACTGGTAGAGCACACATACCTCCACCTGGCTGAACCGTTTACGTTTTGTATCCCACTGACAGGCCAGATCTGGATCCGGACCTGAACCAAAATCTAATCAGCTTGTTCTTGTCACCTTACCAACTCATCTACCTAGTTTAGTAGGAATCCATCCACAACTTTTTGAGTTATCATTATGTATACCGGTTTTGGTCCCATCTAGTAGGCGATCAATGTGTAGGTCCCATGACAATGCAGGAGCCAAGGTTTAAGGTGGTCTCCATACAATTGAAGGGTTCTGCACAAAATGGATGGCGGTTACCTCTCAAAAATGCTTGCATTTTTGGCGACGTACCAAAATCCAATATGGCCGCCACCAGAATATATATATATATATATATATATATATATATATATATATATATATATATATATATATATATATGTATTGTTGCGGTTTTGTAATAAAGGTTAATTTCCCCTCTTAGTTCGTTACACCACAACATGTAGCCTCGCGATAGTTCAGTTATTTCTTAGTAAATGTAAGCGTAGTCCTTTTCCTGTGTTTAGTTTTGCGTTTAGTAGGCCAGTGAAAATTAGGTGTCCTTATGGCGCTTTGGTTTGGTATTGGCGCTGAAATATCACGCGGCAGGCCTGAACAAGTCAACCGAGGCCGAAGGAAGGCGGGGCAGGTGGAGCCATCGGTAAGCCCGAGCCGTCAATCAGGGCTCGAGGGGAGTGGCTGACCACTGCGGCAGAGGCGGGGTTTGGAACATTCGAGTGAGACTCTGGGGAGGGGCCATAAAACCCTGCTCAGAGCCCCCTGCCTCAGATGAGTCAGATGAGCCCAGGAGACGAGAGGAGTTGAGAACGCGCGTGAGATTGCTTCGAATTGAGTCGTATCGCCCATGAACCTCGTTGTATACGAACTTTTCCCTGCTCCCCGCGCTCCGTGCAGTATTAATCGCGCGCTGTAAAGAACGACCCGCGCTGAGGATTTTCCTTCCTGCCTACCTTCGCCGGGATATGTGCTGTGACCGCCAGAGGGCCACGCCGAGCTGTTCCCAGAGCGACCGAAGCAGGCGCGTTTGGCGCGCGAACATCCTTCCTCCATCTCCCCGTGTATGTGAGTGGGCCCATTGTCTGGGCATAAGTATAAGACTGACTAAGTTCTGTCCTGTGTCCCGTTCCTTCTACCAATCATTGTGTATAGTGTAAATAAATCCTGTTCTTTCTTCTGATTTGACCGTCCTGTCTTTTCCATCATTGGCTTCGCATGGTACGAATAAACCGCTCTAATCGGGTTCCAATGCAATATAGAAGTAACAGCATGAGTCACATGATACGCATTCCGCTCGGGCGTACTCAATTAAGTATGGCTCGTGCGAGACTCGAACCCCGCTTCCGCTGCGGCGTGGGTACCAAAGGTACGTGCGAAGTTGTCCCGAAACCCTTTTCCACGTTTGCCCGGAAGTGGCGACTCGGTCTCGTGGTTTCGAAGACCCAGGGGAAAAAAGGGTTTTAATCTCCCCTTTGTAACGGGAACGGGCTTCGAAGATCCGCAACAATATATATATATATATTGGCCCTGCCAGACCATAAGTGGCCTAAAAAGATTGTTTTTTTGTCTATTTTATAGTTAATGGATCTCAAGGAATACCACAAAATTTTTTACCACAAAATAATATTACAAATTCTTTCCGTGCTGAAGCCATCAACAAAACCCAATGCGGTCGCAAAAAAGAATCAGACAGAGATTTCTCAGCATTCGTTGACAGATTATTTGAATCAGTTGAGGTATCATATAATTCCATGACAAAGTTTTGGCTGAGCTTTATGAACATGTAAGAAATACTGACGATAAGTATCCATGCCTTGAAAATGCAGGACTGGGATGCATTCAAAGCCTCTGTCTGGATGATGTTGCCATGTCTACAAATCTACAACAATGACAAGTATAGGAAGTGGCTATTGCACTTCAGGATAGAGATGTCCTGTCTGCCTGACGAAAAAGGCAAGTACATCATACACCAGGGACTGTTTGCACAATCCATTATGGGGAAAACCGTATTTCTGACTGCCTGTAGATCTGTGGATAGAAATGACCATGAACAAAGGGTCCAAAATGAAAACTGGTTGGTGAAGAATGTGAAGATGTTTCTGACTCACACTAATAATGTCGACTTTGTGAACAGAGTAACAGCTTCCCTGTATGCCAGCGCTAACCTGAGAATCACATCAAAAGGTCTAATATGTGGATAGCTGCATCACCGAATTTAATTGTGATACCTTTGATCTCAACATGCCAACTTTGAGGTCTTTGCCGTCAGAGATGATTGCATTTAATGAACTAGTTTTGGGATTCTGAGACATCACATGAGCATGGTGAGAGTTTGGTCAGCAATTTCTTCAAGGAATGGATGTTCACGAAAGAAAAGTACATTGACACAACAATCCACAAGAGCTTAAGATGCACCTCCAGCTGACCAACTAAAGTCAAAGGGATAGGAAAAGCTAATGGATCAAAGACTGATGCACTACAGAACAAAGCTATGTCACAGTAAAGCACAGAACCTGCAACAAGTGATGGCACACAGTCACCGATGAATGCCTATCGTTGCTCAACATCAATGATACCATGAAGGTGCAAAAATCCAAGCTAGTCGAGAATGGAACCATGAAGGTGCAAAAATCCAAGCTAGTCGAGAATGGAACCATGAAAGTGCAAAAATCCAAGCGAGTCTAGAATGGAACCATGAAGGTGCAAAAATCCAAGCTAGTCTAGAATGGAACCATGAAAGTGCAAAAATCCAAGCTAGTCTAGAATGGAACCATGAAGGTGCAAAAATCCAAGCTAGTCTAGAATGGAACCATGAAAGTGCAAAAATCCAAGCTAGTCGAGAATGGAACCATGAAGGTGAAAAAAATCTAAGCTAGTCTAGAATGGAACCATGAAGGTGCAAAAATCCAAGCGAGTCGAGAATGGAACCATGAAGGTGCAAAAATCCAAGATAGTCGAGAATGGAACCATGAAGGTGAAAAAATCCAAGATAGTGGAGAATGGAACCATGAAGGTGCAAAAATCCAAGCTAGTCGAGAATGGAACCATGAAGGTGCAAAAATCCAAGCTAGTCGAGAATGGTACCATGAAGGTGCAAAAATCCAAGCTAATCTCGAATGATACCATGAAGGTGCAAAAATCCAAGCTAGTCGAGAATGGAACCATGAAGGTGCAAAAATCCAAGCTAGTCGAGAATGGAACCATGAAGGTGAAAAAATCCAAGCGAGTCGAGAATGGAACCATGAAGGTGCAAAAATCTTAGCTAGTCTAGAATGGAACCATGAAGGTGCAAAAATCCAAGCTAGTCGAGAATGGAACCATGAAGGTGCAAAAATCCAAGCTAGTCGAGAATGGAACCATGAAAGTGCAAAAATCCAAGCTAGTCGAGAATGGAACCATGAAGGTGAAAAAAATCTAAGCTAGTCTAGAATGGAACCATGAAGGTGCAAAAATCCAAGCGAGTCGAGAATGGAACCATGAAGGTGCAAAAATCCAAGATAGTCGAGAATGGAACCATGAAGGTGAAAAAATCCAAGATAGTGGAGAATGGTACCATGAAGGTGCAAAAATCCAAGCTAGTCGAGAATGGAACCATGAAGGTGCAAAAATCCAAGCTAATCTTGAATGATACCATGAAGGTGCAAAATCTAAGCTAGTCGAGAATGGAACCATGAAGGTGCAAAAATCCAAGATAGTCGAGAATGGAACCATGAAGGTGAAAAAATCCAAGATAGTGGAGAATGGTACCATGAAGGTGCAAAAATCCAAGCTAGTCGAGAATGGTACCATGAAGGTGCAAAAATCCAAGCTAATCTCGAATGATACCATGAAGGTGAAAAATCCAAGCTAGTCGAGAATGGAACCATGAAGGTGCAAAAATCCAAGCTAGTCGAGAATGGAACCATGAAGGTGAAAAAATCCAAGCTCGTCGAGAATGGAACCATGAAAGTGAAAAAATCCAAGCGAGTCGAGAATGGTCCCATGAAGGTGCAAAAATCCAAGCCAGTCGAGAATGGAACCATGAAAGTGAAAAAATCCAAGCGAGTCGAGAATGGTACCATGAAGGTGAAAAAATCTAAGCTAGTCTAGAATGGAACCATGAAGGTGCAAAAATCCAAACTAGTCGAGAATAGTACCATGAAGGTGAAAAAATCTAAGCTAGTCTAGAATGGAACCATGAAGGTGCAAAAATCCAAGCTAGTCGAGAATGGAACCATGAAGGTGCAAAAATCCAAGCTAGTCGAGAATGGAACCATGAAGGTGCAAAAATCCAAGCTCGTCGAGAATGGTACCATGAAGGTGAAAAAATCTAAGCTAGTCTAGAATGGAACCATGAAGGTGCAAAAATCCAAGCTCGTCGAGAATGGAACCATGAAGGTGAAAAAAATCTAACCTAGTCTAGAATGGAACCATGAAGGTGCAAAAATCCAAGCGAGTCGAGAATGGAACCATGAAGGTGCAAAAATCCAAGCTAGTCGAGAATGGAACCATGTAGGTGAAAAAATCCAAGCTCGTCGAGAATGGAACCATGAAGGTGAGAAAATCCAAGCGAGTCGAGAATGGTACCATGAAGGTGCAAAAATCCAAGCTAGTCGAGAATGGAACCATGAAGGTGCAAAAATCCAAGCTAGTCGAGAATGGAACCATGAAGGTGCAAAAATCCAAGCTAGTCGAGAATGGAACCATGAAGGTGCAAAAATCCAAGCTAGTCGAGAATGGTACCATGAAAGTGAAAAAATCCAAGCTAGTCGAGAATGGAACCATGAAGGTGCAAAAATCCAAGCTCGTCGAGAATGGTACCATGAAGGTGCAAAAATCCAAGCTCGTCGAGAATGGAACCATGAAGGTGCAAAAATCCAAGCTAATCCAGAATGGTACCATGGAGGTGCAAAAATCCAAGCTAGTCGAGAATGGTACCATGAAGGTGCAAAAATCCAAGCTAGTCGAGAATGGTACCATGAAGGTGCAAAAATCCAAGCTAATCCAGAATGGTACCATGGAGGTGCAAAAATCCAAGCTAGTCGAGAATGGTACCATGAAGGTGCAAAAATCCAAGCTAGTCGAGAATGGTACCATGAAGGTGCAAAAATCCAAGCTAATCCAGAATGGTACCATGGAGGTGCAAAAATCCAAGCTAGTTGAGAATGGTACCATGAAGGTGCAAAAATCCAAGCTCGTCGAGAATGGTACCATCAAGGTGAAAAAATCCAAGCTCGTCGAGAATGGAACCATGAAGGTGAAAAAATCCAAGATAGTCGAGAATGGAACCATGAAGGTGCAAAAATCCAAGCTCGTCGAGAATGGAACCATGAAGGTGCAAAAATCCAAGCGAGTCGAGAATGGAACCATGAAGGTGAAAAAATCCAAGCGAGTCGAGAATGGTACCATGAAGGTGCAAAAATCCAAGCTCGTCGAAAATGGAACCATGAAGGTGCAAAAATCCAAGCTCGTCGAGAATGGAACCATGAAGGTGCAAAAATCCAAGCTCGTCGAGAATGGAACCATGAAAGTGAAAAAATCCAAGCTAGTCGAGAATGGTACCATGAAGGTGCAAAAATCCAAGCTAGTCGAGAATGGAACCCTGAAGGTGAAAAAATCCAAGCTAGTCGAGAATGGTACCATGAAGGTGCAAAAATCCAAGCGATACGAGAATGGAACCATGAAGGTGCAAAAATCCAAGCTAGTCGAGAATGGAACCATGAAGGTGCAAAAATCCAAGCTAGTCGAGAATGGTACCATGAAGGTGAAAAAATCCAAGCGAGTCCAGAATGGAACCAGGAAGGTGCAAAAATCCAAGCGAGTCGAGAATGGAACCATGAAGGTGCAAAAATCCAAGCGAGTCGAGAATGGAACCATGAAGGTGCAAAAATCCAAGCTAGTCGAGAATGGTACCATGAAGGTGCAAAAATCCAAGCTAATCGAGAATGGTACCATGAAGGTGCAAAAATCCAAGCGAGTCGAGAATGGTACCATAAAGGTGCAAAAATCCAAGCTAGTCGAGAATGGCACCATGAAGGTGCAAAAATCCAAGCGAGTCGAGAATGGAACCATGAAGGTGCAAAAATCCAAGATAGTCGAGAATGGAACCATGAAGGTGCAAAAATCCAAGCTAGTCGAGAATGGTACCATGAAGGTGCAAAAATCCAAGCTAATCCAGAATGGTACCATGGAGGTGCAAAAATCCAAGCTAGTCGAGAATGGTACCATGAAGGTGCAAAAATCCAAGCTCGTCGAGAATGATACCATGAAGGTGCAAAAATCCAAGCTAATCCAGAATGGTACCATGGAGGTGCAAAAATCCAAGCTAGTCGAGAATGGTACCATGAAGGTGCAAAAATCCAAGCTAGTCGAGAATGGAACCATGAAGGTGAAAAAATCCAAGCTAATCCAGAATGGTACCATGGAGGTGCAAAAATCCAAGTTGTCAAGAATGGTACCATGAAGGTGCAAAAATCCAAGCTAGTCGAGAATGATACCATGAAGGTGCAAAAATCCAAGCTAATCCAGAATGGTACCATGGAGGTGCAAAAATCCAAGCTAGTCGAGAATGGAACCATGAAGGTGCAAAAATCCAAGCTAGTCGAGAATGATACCATGAAAGTGCAAAAATCCAAGCTAATCCAGAATGGTACCATGGAGGTGCAAAAATCCAAGCTAGTCGAGAATGGAACCATGAAGGTGCAAAAATCTAAGCTAATCGAGAATGGAACCATGAAGGTGCAAAAATCCAAGCTCGTCGAGAATGATACCATGAAGGTGCAAAAATCCAAACTAATCGAGAATGGTACCATGGAGGTGCAAAAATCCAAGTGAGTCGAGAATGGTACCATGAAGGTGAAAAAATCCAAGATAGTCGAGAATGGTACCATGGAGGTGAAAAAATCCAAGCGAGTCGAGAATGGTACCATGAAGGTGAAAAAATCCAAGATAGTCGAGAATGGTACCATGGAGGTGCAAAAATCCAAGCTCGTCTAGAATGGTACCATGGAGGTGCAAAAATCCAAGCTATTCGAGAATGGCACCATGAAGGTGCAAAAATCCAAGCTCGTCGAGAATGATACCATGAAGGTGCAAAAATCCAAGCTAATCCAGAATGGTACCATGGAGGTGCAAAAATCCAAGCTAGTCGAGAATGGAACCATGAAGGTGCAAAAATCCAAGCTAATCGAGAATGGAACCATGAAGGTGCAAAAATCCAAGCTCGTCGAGAATGATACCATGAAGGTGCAAAAATCCAAGCTAATCGAGAATGGAACCATGGAGGTGCAAAAATCCAAGCTGGTCGAGAATGGAACCATGAAGGTGCAAAAATCCAAGCTAATCGAGAATGGAACCATGAAGGTGCAAAAATCCAAGCAAGTCGAGAATGGTACCATGAAGGTGCAAAAATCCAAGCTAATCGAGAATGGTACCATGGAGGTGCAAAAATCCAAGCGAGTCGAGAATGGAACCATGAAGGTGAAAAAATCCAAGATAGTCGAGAATGGAACCATGAAGGTGCAAAAATCCAAGCTAATCGAGAATGGTACCATGAAGGTGCAAAAATCCAAGCAAGTCGAGAATGGTACCATGAAGGTGCAAAAATCCAAGCGAGTCGAGAATGGAACCATGAAGGTGCAAAAATCCAAGCTAATCGAGAATGGTCCCATGAAGGTGCAAAAATCCAAGCTAGTCGAGAATGGTCCCATGAAGGTGCAAAAATCCAAGCGAGTCGAGAATGGAACCATGAAGGTGCAAAAATCCAAGCGAGTCGAGAATGGAACCATGAAGGTGCAAAAATCCAAGTTAGTCGAGAATGGTCCCATGAAGGTGCAAAAATCCAAGCTGGTTGAGAAGCTGAACCTGCAACATTTGCATGTTGTTTTTTTATTTATTATTTAAATAAGATATTGCCTGCCATAAAGCCTTTAAGGCCACTTGAGGTGGGGGCTACACAAAGGAAAGTATAGATATTACACATTAGACAGAAATGAGGAATCCATTGACATTCTTCCTGAATTGAGATAGGTTGGGATTGAGGGGAAAGCAGGATGCAGGTAAACTGTTCCAGAGTGATGCTGAGCAGGGAAAACAACTGGAAGAATACCTCATCGTCTTACTCCTTGGGACAGACACAGTGTATCGATGGGAAGAAACTGCCAAACATGTCGAGGGACTGAAAGCATGCTCAGGTGGAGAAACCTGTGATAGACCCTCAGAGGACATTCCGTAGTAATATCTGTAGAAAAGGCCCAAGGAAGCAACAGATCTTGAACGAGACACAGACAACAAGTTGGTCGTTGTTTGGTTGAAAGTAACAATCCAATCTTTTCCCCAGTTCATCACACTCTCTAGGTCCTGATTGAGAGTGGTACTCGCATGGTCATGGGTAGTAGGAGACAAGGTTTCTGAGTAGGTAGTATACAATGTTGAGTCATCTGCGTGATAGCTACATTGTATTGGAAGACATGGAGTTGGAGACTTTGCCAACACATCTGCCGAAAACAGAGTGAAACAGGATGTGAGTGACTTCACTTGGGGAGATTATGCAGAGAAGATGTTCTCACTTGTTCTAGCACGGCATCCTAAAGCATCCAAAGTTGTAGTCGTCAATGGTCCTTCGATTTTGAAATGACCATCAAAGACAGTGAGCAGGAATTTTGTGCTGGAGATACACTATACACAGGAGGGTCAAATAACATATACATGAGGAGAGAGAGCATAAACTTCCTTCATCGAAGGACTTTCAGAAATTCAGAAAACAAACTTCAGCTGCAGACGTTTCTGTTATGTGAGTGCAGGACTCTGGCGCTCCAACATCCATCCATTCGATTTGTGTACTCTGTCAGAGACAACTGCTGGGATTTATCTGCTGATGGATAAAATGACCGCATTGAAGAGTACCCGTGTCATCACATAGAAGCAGACACAATACTTCTCTACATCTACTCTGAAATCAGAAAGATTGGAGTGAAAGATCCAGTAGTCATCGATGCTGAAGACACTGATGTGGTGGCGTTGGTGGCACATGTGGCATACCGTCTGGAGGACTTCCTTGAGTATAAAGAAGAGAGCATCCATCCTCGATGGCAAAGCCGTTGTGTTCAAAAGAAGTTGCCAAAGTAATAGTTCCACTCCACATACATAGTGGAGCAGATGCCATATCTGGTTCCTTCGGCACTAATGGGAAAAGGGCAGATTTCGACGCTTTCAAAACAGCAGACGCAAGACAGTTACTGAGAGGAGTGGGAACCTCACTTCCTGTTTCTTCAAAGAAACTACATTACATGAACACATTCACCATAAGACGCGTATATCTGGACAAGACTAGCAAGATGCTGAATTTTAGGCCCGTGCTTTAAAATGGCGCAAGGAACAGAAGTCGACCCAAAGGATGCCCCCGGATCAAGTCCAACACGATCTGAAAGCAATGCGGATTAACTACCAGGTCTTCATCCGACTCAACTACGACAACCTTAGTGGTCTGCCA
Source organism: Myxine glutinosa (assembly GCF_964187855.1). Lineage (NCBI taxonomy): Eukaryota > Metazoa > Chordata > Myxini > Myxiniformes > Myxinidae > Myxine > Myxine glutinosa. The sequence goes on from NC_136273.1 coordinate 85,671,535, forward strand.
CCACCTCTTAGGCATGGATGGACCTTTAAGGACAGGGCAAGTGTCCCAATTCGCTTCACCAAGCCGGCTGTTCCAAATAATCTCACCGATATAGCTGAACAAACGGAAGTACAAGAACGAAACACACACACACACACAAGCTCGGACGGAGAAACTGAAACTGAGGCTGCCGAGGTTGAAATGACATACATGTAAAAATAATTCCTCATCCCAACAAACGCCTGATTGCTTAGAGCAGAAACCTACCAGTTTGTTAAGACATAATGGCTAAATAAAAGTGAACTCAGAGATTAATGGTGGCCATGTTTGATTATTTTGGTGACCATTTTGTATTTTCCCTTCCCCTGAAGAAATTTTGACCCAGAAAATTTTGATCTCTGACCCATAAAACCTATATTTTGACACCAAGAACCAGTGTTGCAGTCGAGACCACCATGTCCGAAACCGAGACCTCCAAAATGTGGTCTTGAGACCTACAACACTGCGAAGAATATCTGTATCAGGATCCATCCAGAGTTTCTATGGAGCCACCTCAGATTTTAGTGGCCATCTTGGATTTTTCAGCCATCTTGGATTTTTGGCACTTACTTTGACACTAAATTTGGCACTGGTACAAATATATATTCCCTGATATCCATTAACTATAAAATAGACAAAAAAAACTTTTTTTTAGGCCACGTATAGTGTGGTAGGGCCAATTTACATTCTGCTTGTGGCCATGTTGGATTTCAGCACATAGCCAAAAATGCTAGTATTTTTAAGGGTAACTTAAAATAGTCCAGTATTTTAACGTTCCTTAACGGCCCCCATTTTGTTCAGTACCCTTCAATTGTATAGAAACCACCTTCAAAGCTTCGTCACTGCATATTTGTCATGGGACCTACACGTTGATCCTCTACTAATCTCTTAACAACTATCGGGGATGCCTCTTTGTGGTGGTTGTACCCCCCAACAAAAGCCGGGGAAAAAATCTTCCCCATTCGTCCCTGTTGCTCGGATTCGAAGGGCAGCGCAGTCACAGTCAGAGTCCTCATGGACCGGCCCTTTTCCTCGTCCCTTTTCTTTCTTTCTCTCTCTTTTCCTCTAGCTCTGTCGAGGCCCTGACTTCATGAAGGTGGGGTACACCATCCTGGATGTGTGGGATCTCTAGGTCACTCCTGAGAGATCAATTGGCTGTCTCCGTGTCACAGGCTTGTTTGAGAGAACTGTCAGGGGCTATGCAACAACAACTAATCTCTCAATGGTAAGGAATCCTACTAAAATACGCCATTTGTGTCTGTCTGTCTGTCTGTCTGTCTGATGAATTTTTGACGCCAATACATTCTGTCGTTACTTATCCAATCTCAACAAAACTTGACAGGATGACGAAGGGTTACATAATGAAGGTTGTAGCGCATTCATTTGTCCCCCTCCCTCAGGGGGGTTTCTCCCCCGAGCGGGTTTTCCCCACCATTGCCGTCAATGGGTTGCGTGTTGAGATGTATAGCCATATTAAGTTAGCTTTATCATGGCGTTTCTCCAAGGCCGCTTCGAATAACAAAACTAACGATAATAGCCGGCGAAGCCGGTGTTGTCAATAAACGCGTACGTATTATGTCGAAACCCAGATTATGCCTTGGCTTGAGAATTCCGAAGCTCAATGGAGGCCGCCATCTTGCGGATGCGGAAGTATGCATAACAAATTGAAAAACGTTCAATAGGAGTTTCTTTCACCCGTCGTTATTTGATTCACAATCGTATGCACCTCCAATTTATTATTAAAATACTTTAAGACCAACCTCGGCCTGCACGGGCCTGGTTATCTTCAACGAAAAGCGTCACCAAACACCGGAACCAATGAGATTCGAGCATTTGAAAAAATATTTCTAAAACCAAATCACGCAATGGAGGCCGCCATCGACCGGATGCGGAAGTTTGCATAAAACAATTGCGAAAAAGTTCAATAGGAGTTTGTTTCACCCGTCTTTCTTTGATTCACAATCTAATGCACCTCTAATTTGTAATTAAAATACGTTAAAACCAACCTCGTTATCTTCAAAGAAAATCGTCACCAAACACCGGAACCAATGAGATTCGAGCATTTGAAAAAATATTTCAAAAAAGCTTTTTACCACATTTCGGACACTGAAAACGGCGTGGCAAGAGGCTTTGACATTGACAACACCGGCTTCGCCGGCTATGAACCAGAAACACATATGATTAGCTTTCTAAACAGTTGATAATGCTGTTTATAAGACTAAATGAAGAAATTTGGAGGAATCCCGACATGCGTGAGGTAAGTTTTACTTACAGAACTGAGCGAAGATCTACTGTACTCTAGGTATCCCATAAGTGTTGGGTTAATAACATGAGCCGCCCTGCCGCTAACATGGCGTTTTTCGTCGTGAACTTTTGAAACTCGCTCCTTCGGTTTAACACGAAATTGAAAGGAAGGAAGCCCGGGTTGTGCTCATTTACCAAACAGCTAGCTAGCACTTGCCAAGCCAGCCGTTCCTTAACGGTTTTGAACGGAGTGCTTGCTCGAATGCTCAATTATATAATTATTTTAGCGATTGTTAGAAAAACCCCAAAAGTTTAGAGCTAATGAAGTAGTCCAGAAGCAGTCCCGAACAGCACTCTTATACACCACCCATTGAACCTTTGTTTAAATTGAGGCACAGGTACTGCAAAAGTGGAGGCTCTTGGGAGTTTTATGACAGACAATTTGTGTATTACAGTCTTCTAATAAATAATTAAATTTAAATAAAATAAAGATTGTAAAAGTTGTATAAATAAATTAATTCCAGTATTTACTGCTATTTTCCGCAGTGTCTATGACATCATTACATTAACCCTAATCATCACCTCTCTAACACATTACATTAGTTATTCGTGGCTGTTGTTTGTGTCCTTCATAACATCCTTGGAAACAGTAAGTTCCTGCTTGGAATGATTTTCAATTTTGCTTGACTGTCAGACAGGCGGAATAAAAACATTGTCGCATTCCTCTCTGCGCATGTGTGATCGCGATGAATTCAGAGACAAAGTAAAAGGAAGACAAAGTAAAGAGACAAAGACACAGATGTTCAGAGACAAAGTAAAACAAGAAACTTGTCTTCCTTTTCATGTTCTGATTTGTGTTCAAAATATAACATTCGATTTACGATTTTAACACGAAATTGAAAGGAAGGAAGCCCGGTCTGGAGAGGACGCTGGCGTTACTTGTTCGCCGCTTCTCCGACTGGGCCATTGTACATAGTTTGCTTTTCTGGTGGTCGTGGCGGATTTTTGACCGTTGGGTCTGCCCTCTGCTCGGTCCCGGCTCTGCTCCTGGCTTCGCCTGCCCGGCTCCTCCACTGTTTCCTCAGGCCCGCTCCCGTTGTTTGTGGCCGTTGTTTGCGGCGGTGGCTGTTTGCCGCTGTGGTCTTGATTAGCGGCTGCAGTCGTTTGCCGCTGCGTTTGCCGCTTTGCCTCCTCGACCTTGGCCTCGTACTCGTCCCTTCGCTCCTGCCTGGCATGGCTCTGAAGTACTCCGCCGCAAGGCTTCTTCTGCTCAATACCCGCTCCACCCCATCATGCATCTCTGCCATCAAATCAAATGGACTCCTCCGACGACCCAGGTACATTCACCGTGGCTCCGGTCGTAAGTTTGTTTATTTGCAATCAGGTCACTCCATCCCCGTCCTCTGGTCGGCTCAGCGCACTCTCACTCTTCGTCCCAGCGCACCTGGTCACAGCAACCCACACGATCGCACCTCCTGCCTACGAATCCTGGCTAAATCACCTGAATTCATCCCTGCTGTTCAAAACAACATCAAGCTCACCCTGTTCAACACCCGGTCCCTCAACAACAAATGCCTCATCCTGAACGAATACATCCTGGATAACAAACTGGACTTTCTCTGTCTCACCGAAACCTGGCAACAACCTCTGGACTACTACACACTTAACCTCACCACACCCAATGGATATTCCTACGTCAATAAACCACGCTCGGAGGGCCGAGGTGGTGGAATTGCCGTTATCCACCGTCAAGACATCAAGACCAACCTCATCTCCATCTCATCTGCTCCATCATTTGAACACCTGGCTTTAAAACTCTCTGGTCACACGCAGTCAGTCATGGCTGTCGTCTACCGCCCTCCCAAACCACACCCATCATTCCTGTCTGACTTCTCCTACTTTCTGACCCAGCTATGTTCCCTCTCCCCCTCAATCCTCCTCCTTGGTGATTTCAATATCCACATGGACTCCACTGACTCCACAATAACCACTGACTTCACTGATTTACTCACCTGCTTTAACCTCACTCAACATGTCGACTTTCCTACCCATATCCGTGGTCACATTTTGGACCTTGTCTGCTCCACTGGATTAAATTTGCACCATCTCTATGGCTCCGACCTCACCCTCTCTGACCACTTAGCCATCACTCTGACCATCAACATCCCCGCCCCAACACCAAGGCATTATCGCACAATCAACTTCCGTAAGCTAAACGCTCTTTCACCTACCTCATTCTCATCCACCCTCTCTGAAAAAATGTCCACTTCTCCCTTCATTGACCTCCACACCCCTTCCGACCTCACTGACTACTACAACCACACTCTCTCCTCCTGCCTTGACCAGCTTGCACCTGTAAAAACCAAAACAGTTTCTTTCACCCATTCTGCTCCCTGGTTTACCCCTGAACTCCACCTGATGAAAACTCGTGCTCGCCAACTTGAAAGACTCCGCAATAAAACGGGTCTCACAGTTCACTCCCAAGCCTACAAGGACCACATACAACACTACAAAGATGCCCTCTCCCGCGCCCGCTCTGCCTACTACTCTCAAATTATCCACTCTGGCTCCGGAAACCCAAAAGCACTCTTCTCGACAATAAACAAACTCCTCCGCCCCCTGAACACCACCACCCAGTCATTCACAGTAGACAACTGCATCTCCTTCCTCTCTTTCTTCCAACGCAAAATTGACAACATCTACAACAGCTTGACCACCGCCGCACCCGCTCCCCCTCCAACCACCTGCCCCCCCTTGTCCTGCCATCCCCTGTCTCGGTTCTCCCCAATCTCCCCTACTGACCTCTCTGAACTCCTCATAGGAATGAAAACTGCCACCTGCACTCTTGACCCCATCCCCTCCAGCTTTGTCAAAGCCTCCCTCCCTGCTCTCTCTCCACTTATCATTGCAACAATAAACTCCTCCCTGTCTACAGGCATCGTCCCACCTTCCCTCAAAATTGCTGCTGTTACCCCCATTCTAAAAAAACCTGGTCTAAACCCTGACACCCTAAACAACTTCAGACCCATCTCCAACCTACCCTTTCTGTCAAAAGTTTTGGAACGCGCTGTAGCCACTCAACTCAAACATCATCTCTCTGCCAATAACCTGTATGAAACATTCCAATCCGGATTCCGCTCCAACCACAGTACTGAAACTGCTCTCCTCAAAATCACCAACGACCTTCTCCTCTCCTCTGACGCTGGCAACCTCAACATTCTCGTCCTCCTCGACCTCAGCGCTGCCTTTGACACCATCGATCACACTATCCTCCTCACCCGACTTGAATCCACCTTTAACGTTACCGGCACTGCCCTCTCTTGGATTAAATCATACCTCTCTGACAGATGCCAGTTCATCTCCATCAATAACTGCAAATCCCCCACTGCTCCCCTCCCCCAAGGTGTCCCCCAAGGTTCAGTTCTTGGCCCCCTCCTCTTCATCCTTTACCTGTCCCCGCTCGGTCACTTAATCCGCCGTCATGGTCTCCAATTCCACTGCTTCGCCGATGACATCCAGCTTTTCATCTCCACCAAGTCCGTCTCCACCGACACCCACTCTATCCTGACAAACTGCATCACTGAAATAAAATCCTGGCTTCAAATCAACTTCCTCAAGCTTAACTGTGATAAATCTGAAATAATCATCATTGGCCCAAAAACGCTCACAAAATCCACCCATAACTTTGCCCTCAACATCGACGGTATCCCAGTATCCACCTCCCCTCACATCCGGAATCTTGGCGTCATCTTTGACCAAACCCTTTCCTTCGACAAATACACTAAACAGATCACAAAGTCAGCCTTCTTTCACCTGAAAAACATTGCCCGTCTCCGCTCATCCCTCTCCTCCACGGCTGCAGAAACCCTCATCCACGCCTTCATCACCTCCCGTCTGGACTACTGCAATAGCCTCCTCTATGGTTCACCCTCAAAAATCACCAATAAACTCCAATACATTCAGAACTCCGCTGCCCGTCTACTCACTCATTCCCGGACCCGTGACCACATCACCCCCGTCCTTTACAAGCTTCACTGGCTCCCCATCCCCCAGAGAATCCAGTACAAAATCCTCCTCTTGACATACAAAGCCCTCCATAACCTGGCCCCATCCTACCTGGCTGACCTCCTCTCCAGACACACTCCCACCCGCAACCTCCGCTCTGCTGGTACCAACCTCCTGACCCCCTCCATCCGGACCAAATTCAGATCCTGGGGGAACAGGGCCTTCTCCATCGCTGCTCCCACCCTCTGGAACTCACTACCTCACACCATCAGAGACTCCTCCTCACTCACCACATTCAAAACATCACTAAAGACCCACCTGTTCAACACTGCATTCAACATTCAACCCACAGCATTTAACCCCTGACTATCTCTTCTCCTTCTCCCTCCTTTTGCTTTAAATATTTCCCTATTGATTCTTGTCTTTTTGCAATTGTTGTTTTCATGTATTGTTATGCATTATGTTTGCCACTCTGTCAAAGCGCCTTTGGGCTTCTGGAAAAGCGCTATACAAAATAAATTTATTATTATTATTATTATTATTTAAATAAGTTGTTCCTCGATCGTAAGCTGATAAGACAGACGGACAGACAGACAGACGGACATGAACCAATTGCTTAACCCCGCTTTTCGCATGCGTGGGGTAAAGATGCACAGATAATGCAAACCAAGATCCTTGTGTAGAGAAATAAAGCCTGAATACAATAATTCCCAGTGAAACCGGTTGCAAATCCCAGGGAAAGCGAGTCTAAATCGCAGATAATCGGGGTTAAAATCCGATGGAACCGGTGTTAATAACCAAGGCCACATTGGCTCAAATCCCATTGAACCCAAGTACAATTCCCAGTGATCCGGGGTTAAAACCCCAAGGAACACAGGCCAATATCCCAAGGACATGTGTTAAAATCCTAGTGAACGTGAGTACAATCCCCAGTGATCGGGGGTTAAACCCCCAAGGAACCCAGGCTAATATCCCATGGACAACGGTTAAAATCCCAGTGAGCCCGACTACAATCCCCAGTGAATGGGGGTTAAACCCCCAAGGAACCTAGGGACAAGGGTTAAAATCCCAGTGAGCCCAAGTACAATCCCCAGTGATCGGGGGTTAAACCCCCAAATAACCCAGGCTAATATCCCAGGGACAAGGGTTAAAATCCCAGTGAGCCCGAGTACAATCCCCAGTGATTGGGGGTTAAACCCCCAACGAACCTGGGCTAATATCCCAAAGACAAGGGTTCAAACCCCAGTACAATCCCCATTGATTGGGGGGCTAAAACCCCATGTACCACGTGTATTTTGTCCATCGTTTGTTTTTTTTCCATGGAATTAATATCAAAGTAAACCGTTGTTAAAACGAATCGATCATTTTTCTTGCATGTGATTTACATCTCAACTCCACCCGATTCGAAGAGAAACATAAAAATATAATATTTAAAGAACTCAATTCACTCAAAGTCCAAATTCCTTTGTTTTCGTGGATTGTTTGCTTTCTTTGATGGAATCTTAACCACAGCAAACTTGCCCTGCTCGGTCAGTCAACGCAGGCCCCTTCGGCTCGTTTTATGCCGATGCCGATGCCGAAACATTTTGAAAACAAAATGTCGTCTCGTCCCGACTGTAGCTGCACCAAGGCACGCTTCAATGCATTTTCCTCATCAGATCACCTGCAAGGGTTTGATTAACATTAAACTCACATGATTCGCAGGTGGAGCGTCCCGACGTGAATAACTCTGTATTAGGAGCTGCTCAGGCTTGTTTGTTGTTATTTTGATTTCGATAATCAGACCTGGGAATGACATCACGGCTTGGGGCCTGGGGGAGTGGGGGTGATGAAGCACCAACCTGTCATGAGAACAATGTTTAGATTTTGTACCAGTGTAAAAAAATTAAACATTTGGGAAAAATGTAATTCTTTTCTACAAATACAGTCGTGGCCAAAAATATTGGCACCCTTGCACCTTTTTCAAATAATTCACCATTCCTTCCAGAAAATTGTTTAAATTAATCAATCTTTTGGTATCCACAAATTAATTTGTTTGGTTTGCAGTGGAACAAAACAAAAAAGCTGAAAAAATTAATAAATCTTAGCTTATTCCACACATAAATCCTAAAATGGCCCGGACAATATTATTGGCACCTTTTAGAATTTGTTAGAAATAATTAGATTTCAAGCAGGTGATTCTCCTTTACTTTGGCATTGAGCTCACCTGTGGTGAGTTGCACGTGCCTGAAATATAAAAATCACTCATTCAACCAGTTTGAATGGAGAAAATGAGTCATTCTGCTGTTTTGTGTCACTGTTTGTACCGCATTGAGCAAGGAGAAAAGAAGGAAAACCAGAGAATTGTCTGAGGAGGTCAGACACAAGATTGAGGCCAAGCATGGACAATCTCAAGGCTACAAGTCCATCTACAGAGACCTCGATGTTCCTGTATCCACCGTACACAATGTTATCGGGAAGTTTAAGGCACATGGCACTGTGGCCAACCTCCCTGGACGTGGCCGCAGGAGTAGACTTGATCGAAGATTGCAGCGAAGGATTGTTCGAATGGTGCAGAAAGCACCTCGATCAACTGCCAAACAGATTCAAGCTGACCGTCAGACACAAGGTACGACAATTTCAAGTCACACCATCTGTCACCAACTCGATGAAAAGGGGTTCTATGGTAGGAGACCCAAGAGGACCCCATTGCTGAGAGAGAGAGAGAGAGAGAGAGAGAGAGAGAGAGAGAGAGAGAGAGAGAGAGAGAGAGAGAGAGAGAGAGAGAGAAACGTAAGAAAGCCTGACTGGAGTTGTCCAAAACACACCTGAACAAGCCAAAATCCTTCTGGGAGAATGTCCTGCGGACAGATGAGACCACATTCAAGCTTTTTGGTAAAGCACATCATCTCTATGTTTACAGAAAACAAAATGAAGCCTTCAAAGAAAAGAACACCTTCCCTACAAACATGGAGGAGGTTCAGTGATGTTCTGGGGTTGCTTTGCTGCCTCTGGCACTGGATGCCTTGAATGTGTGCATGGCATCATGAAAACAGGAGATTACCAAGGCATTTTAGAGCACAATGTTCAACCCAGTGTCAGAAAGCTGGGTCTCCATCGAAGGTCATGGATCTTGCAGCAGGACAATGACCCCAAACACACATCAAAAAGCACCCAGGAATGGTTCAAGAAAAAACGCTGGACTGTTCTGAAGTGGCCAGCATTGAGTCCAGATCTAAATCCCATTGAACACCTGTGGGGAGATCTGAAAACAGCAGTTGGGAGAAGGCACCCTTCAAATCTGGGAGAACTGGAGCAGTTTGCACTAGAAGAGTGGATCAAGCTGCCAGTAGAGAGGTGTTGGAAGCTCATTCATGGCTACAGGAAGCGATTGACTGCAGTTATTTTGTCCAAAGTCTGTGCTACCAATTATTAAATCTCAGGTGTGAATAATTTTGTCAATGCCATTTCTTTTTATTTTCTGATTTATAAGAATATATGAAGTTCTGAATCAAAAACAAAGATTCTCTAACATTAACAGTGAAATAAAGAATTGTGGAGACCAAAATATTTATTAATTTAAACAATTTTCTGGAAGCAATTGTGCATTATTTTAAAAAAGTGCAAGGGTGCCAATATTTTTGGCCAAGACTGTATGCCGCTCCCTCGCTTGAGGTTTGACCATCCTGATTAGTTAGTTGGTGAACATTAAACGGTCATCCTATCAAGCGACGTTAGTTGGTGGACATTAAAGTTCCCCGGTGTCCTTCACCAACAGTAGGGGAGTTATTCCCCAAAATGTTTCGGTGTGGAAACTCTATAGTCTATACCCTCCCCCCTATCCCAAATGGGGGATGTAACCCCAACCAACAAGCCCTTTTTAAACCACGGCAACGGAACATCCCCACGCCAAATCTGGGAAGATCTAGGAATAGTAGCCCGTCCCAAGGTCTCATTCAATGCTCTTTGGCACCCAAGGCTTTTAGCTCTTTCACGAGCCTCGATCTTGTATACAAAAAACAACAACAAAAAAACAAACAAAAAAATGCTCAATAATCTATTCCTATAAAAGGCAAAAATCTCCCCGTCTCTCTGTGTGTATTTTATGCACAGCCACATGTTTTTAAGTTACAAGTTCCAATCTCAGGGTACAAATACAACTTTGTGGGGATGTAACATAGACTATGCGGCCACGGCTTCACACAGAGATGTGGGGAACGGCAGGAATCAGAAATTCTCTATGAAAATGTGTAAAGTGTAGCACCACCTGGTGGTGGTGGTGGCACAAGGTATTACAATTTCCTTTTTTTAAACATGGGTAACGCTGAGGTTAAAGCACTCTCCGCACCTGTAAATTTGTCCTCCTTCCTTCCCCCCCTCCCCAAACAGAGGGGTGTGTCAAAGCCCCCCCCCCCCTCCCAAAGAGATATATATAGTATATCTCTCCCCTCCCCCCCTTTTCCCCTCCACTCCCTCTCCCCTCTTTTCCTCCTCCTCTCCCCCTTTACCTCTCTTCTCCCCTCCTTCCCCCCTCTCCTCTCTCTTACCCTCTACTATCCCCTCCCATTCCCCACCTCCCTCCCTTTCCCCCTCTCCTCTCTCTTCCCCTCTGCTATCCCCTCCTCTTCCCCACTTCCCCCTCTCTCCCTTCATCACTTCACCTCCACTCTCCCCTCCCTTTCCCCCTCTCCTCTCTCTTACCCTCTGCTAATCCCCTCCCCTTCCCCACTTCCCTCCCTTCCTCCTCTCCCCCTTCCCCCACTTCACCTCTCCTCTCCCATACCCTTCCCCCCTCTCCGCTCTCTTCCCCTCCCCTTCCCCACTTCCCTCCCTTCCTCCTCTCCTCTCTCTTCCCCGCTGCTATCCCCTCCCCTTCCCCACTTCCCTCCCTTCCTCCTCTCCCCTCCCTTCCTCCTCTACCCTCCCTTCCTCCTCTCCCCTCCTCCTCCATCACTCCCTGTCCCCACCCCCTACACTACCTGGAATTTCCCCGGGCAATGTTAGGTACTTCAGTTAGTAATAAATATTTGTCACATTTTAAAATCGTAATGAAATCCAACTTCTGTGGGATGTGGAACACAAGCATCTCAAACATTTCTCGCTTCCGAGCCAGAGGTGCACGTTTCTAAATTTCCAAGTTGAAAACTCATGCAGCAGTTTATGTGATTTGATTTATGTGAACTGGGTCCATCAGCATGTGCTGAATAACAAAAACAAATGAAGGGAAAAAAAGAACAGGTCGACGCCCATCATGCAGGGCAGCTCCTACTTCAGAGGAATTCCACACGTGCCTTCACCATATGGTCCTGGAGGGCTCTCGCCCATGTCTGTGGATGGGTGGGTCTTCACCATATATCATGGGCCAAGTTTGCAGATGAGTTATCTGTGATATGCTCTGGCTCATAGCTGTGGGTAGGTTATGCAGCGGGTGTAACAAAACATAACCTTGGTCCTCAAAAACAACTCCCATGTTTATACTTTGCACCGATTGAGCATATAATCCAATCTCTTACTCTGTACCACCCTGCCATGTGCTCCCTTGTTCTTTTACATCGTATTATAATGGAGCAAACATATATGGCTATGTATGTATATCTGGGACCAAAACGTCTTCAAATTTTCAAAATCACACCCCTCCCCCCACCCATAAAAGCCTCACTCCCGAGGAAAGCAGGCATGGTCAAGGCTGCCTGCGCCTCTGCAGCGACATGTGGTGAGGCACGCGAAGTGCACCGATCCACACCAGTGCACTTAATTATATTATTGGTAGAAAGGGTGTTTTACATGCGAGAACACCAGAGGTGACCATCCCCAAACACCCCCCATCCACAGTTTGCAGATAATGGAATGTTCCTCAGATTGTTGAGGTTGAAGTTGGTCAACCGGTGGAATATGGTTATCCTTAAAAAATCCTTCAAATAACCAATGTTGCAATTTCCTGGAGAGTAAAAGGTGCCATAAAACCTCTTTCCCCACCGTCTTGTGGGTTATCCATATTGGATAGGACAAGGAGAAGGTAAACTCCAATGTACACCAAGGGGCTGGAGAAGCTCATGGGGCTTGGTTGCCAATTCTCCAAGTAGTTGATGACTCCAAACCTAATCCATCCTTGGTAGCAGTGAAGATGCACCACAATCAGAGCCAGTTGAAAGCATCAACATGTCACCACCATAAGTGGATGTGTAACCAAAAAAATCAAAAAAAAAATCATGTCTTTGTGGAAAAAAAATCACAATTTTTTCAGTTTCTTTTTACAAAAAAAACCAAAAAAAATTCAAAGAAAATTCATCACAGGTCTTCCAGGTGCTGTTGTCCTGTTCAAAGGCCTACTGGTTCAAGTGGCGATTGCTATTTTGAGATTGGGTAGTTGGACTTCATGTTTCGGTGAAAATGCCAATTCACACCGAGGATGATTGTCCCTTGGTCTGAAATCTGGGTGATGAACCTATTACTGATACTAGGGCAGTCTTCAATGCGAGGTCGACGTCCAAACCACGAGCCCGGAGCTTGAGCGAATGAGCAACACAAACTGCTGCTTCCGCTTCCCCGTTCTGCCTTTTCGAACATTTTACCTGTGAGGACGAGCAAGGTGTCTCAGGCGCCAAGAGGAGACATCATTGTGGATCGAGTTAGTGATGGAGCTCACTGGAAGCCACCAGCATGGGAAAGGGGGGAAGGAGTGGAAGGACTTTCCACCTACATTGTACTCTAGATGTTTTCCCCTCCGATTATCGATTATCTCTCCTGTTATCCATGGAATTCTTGGAAATATCAGCTTTTCATTCGATAAAAATTTTTGTTGACCTAGTTCGGGCAGAAGGTAATCCATTGGCATATGGATAAGGGCATGAAAGTGAAGAGAAGAGGTAAGTTTAAAGCCTCCTCTCCATAAACGTTCCCCCTCAAGTTTAAACTCCTTTCCCTCTGTTGCTAAAGAAGGTGAATGTGAGATCAACTGGAGCGAAGTGGATGGCGTTCCTTCGCAAATCCCCATCGCTTTCCACCAAAAGGAAAGTTGGCAAAAAATTTCACCAGTTTTGACCCAATATCAAATTTATTTAGAGTCGAATTTATTTTTCCATTTTGACCCCTGTGATCCCAAGTCCCCACCCCCTGGGCCAAGAACCAGAGGTCAAATCCCAAAATGTATCGTTGCAGATTGCATGCGTCCGCCAATGTTGACAAACAGTTTCATTAGAAAATGTTAAAATATTTGTCCGTAATTCAATTTTTTTTTTTTATTGACCTTTTGACCCTGCCCCAGAGGCTGGCCCACTGACCAATGACCCAAAATTATACAACTTCGTGCCACGTGGTGATCACTTTTTTCTTTTTTGTATACAACATCGAGGCTCGTGTAAGAGCTAACATTAATCACATAAAAAACAAACGGACACATAAAACATACAATAAAAGGAGCGGGAGACAAGATGGGGAGAGAGGGGAAGCACAAACACAACATTTGAGAGCAGGGACATCGGAAGATCTGTGGGAGGGAGAGGGCTTGGGGGAGGAGGCATAGGAGGGGGGGATGTGGATGGGTGGGGGGGGGAGAGGGCTTGGGGGGAGGAGGCAAGGGAAGGGGGAGGGGGGGATGTGGGTGGGGGTGGGGGGATGTGGGTGGGGGCAGAGGGCTTGGGGGGAGGAGGCAAGGGAAGGGGGGGGGCGGTGTGGGAGAGGTATAAAATACACGGACACTGCTAGGACTTCCAGGAAAGAAGTCTGAATTTCAAAAAAGTGGATCTGGGGTGAATTAACGGGGGTAGAAAATATCAAGGTTTTGGATGGGGGAAGATAAGAGATGACGGAGCTCTTTACAATGTCCACCATTTTTCTTTTAAAGCGTGAGGATAACCAGGTGTCCACCGATTGGGCATTGGAGCACGTGAGCAAGGTGGGCAAAGTTGCCAATGGTATTGTAGGAACACAAGGCTGAAAAAAATTGAAAGTAAAGGCTGAAACAGAACCAAAGATGGTGAGAGCAGACTGAAGGGAGGTGAAACAGGTGCACCACCTGGCCAACCAATTTATGATGCTTCAGGTATTTGATCAAATATAATTTCAGCTGACACATGCATGTCAACCAAAGATGTCTCACGATATTACATGTATGACTTGCTTCATCCTAAAAACAGAGGTAAGGAGGTCCTGAGAATGTTGATCCAAGATCCTCTGTCAAATGACGCGACTAAAAGATTATATGATCGAGTTTCCAAAACCCAGATCACTGCTCACCTTCACTCATTCATTCATTTCTTTTCCCCACCTTTCACAATCTCATTCCCCCTTCTCGGTCTTCAAGAAAGTTGTTCACCAGTGTCTCAAGTCATCCCCCATCCAAAACCATCATCTTTTCTACACCTGTCAAACCACTCCAGGGGTGAAAACATAATTCCTCCATCCACCAATTCGGTGTTCCAGGTAACAATAGAGCTGGAGGTGTAATGGCTGCAAGTTTGTGGTTTTGTGCATCCTGTAAACCGGAACGGTTATGAACACAGATGTTCCACCAACAAAGCAGGTAACACATTCTAGTTAGGGAGTTTCTCCCACAAAATAAATGAATGCACCTTGTGTGGATTTCTCATCCTATCAGCTGATGGAATGAACACGCCAAACACCATCGCCAATCCCCACGCTTTCCATCTCAAGCAAAGTTGAATGATGGAAAAAGGTTCCACCGGGAATGACCTAATATTGAATTTTTAGTTAATTTTTCCCCTTTTTTGACCCATGTGACACAAGGTCCACACATAGGGCATGAATTAGAGGTCAAATTCCCAAAAGATCGTTCAATAATTCATCAGCGGCGTGCGGAGTGCGAAGTGCAGGGTGTGCGGAACGCAGGGAGTGTGAAGCGCAGGGAGTGCGGAGCACAGGGAGTGTGAAGCGCAGGAAGTGCAGAGCGCAGGGAGTGTGAAGCGCAGGGAGTGCAGATCACAGGGAGTGTGAAGCGCAGGGAGTGCGGATCACAGGGAGTGCGGAGCGCAGGGAGTGTGAAGCGCAGGGAGTGCGGAGCGCAAGGCGCAGGGAGTGCGGAGCGCAAGGAGTGTGAAGCGCAGGGAGTGCAGAGCGCAGGGAGTGTGAAGCTGGGAGCGCAGGGAGTCCCCCCCCCCACCCCTTCCCACGCCTCCTGCCCCCAAGCCCTCTCCCTCCCACACTTCTCCCTGCTCTCAAATGTTGTGTTTGTGTGCTTCCCCTTCTCTCCCCATCTTGTCTTCCGCTCCCTCATTTTGTATATTTTGTTTGTCTGGTTGATTTGTTTGTGAAATAAATGTTAGCTCTTTCACGAGCCTCGATTCAGTATACAAAAAAAAAAAAAAAAAAATTAAGCGCAGGGAGTGTGAAGTGCAGGGAGAGCGGAGCGCAGGGAGTGCGGAGCACAGGGAGTGAAGAGCACAGGGAGTGCGGAGCACAGGGAGTGAAGAGCGCAGGGACTGTGAAGCACAGGGAGTGCGGAGCGCAGGGAGTGCGGAGCGCAGGGACTGTGAAGCACAGGAAGTGCAGGGAGTGCGCCAAGCCAATTGACGAGGCATTGGAGCCTCATCACGATGATGATGATGTT
Organism: Myxine glutinosa; assembly: GCF_964187855.1. Taxonomy (NCBI): domain Eukaryota; kingdom Metazoa; phylum Chordata; class Myxini; order Myxiniformes; family Myxinidae; genus Myxine; species Myxine glutinosa. The sequence continues at coordinate 85,687,346 of NC_136273.1, forward strand.
TCATCACGATGGAACTTGAACAACATGACAGCATGGAGGCACGGTGGCACGTAGGGAGCGGGAGAGGTTATTTGATTATTAAACGGTCGTGGGTCCAAAGGTGGAATCTTCTCGAACAATCATAGCGTAGGATTCTAACCGCAAATTACGGTCATTAAACTTCCATCAAACACCAACGTTTCTGCATTCACAATGATTTGTGCATGCGACAATCAATAGCCGTACATGAAACAATACCTGTACACGAAACAACACTTGCACACGAAACAATATCTTTACACCAAACAATACTTTACACCAAACAATACCTGTACACGAAACAATATCTTCACACGAAACAATACCTTTACACCAAACAATACCTTTACACCAAACAATACCTGCACACGAAACAACACTTGTACACGAAACAATATCTTTACACGAAACAATACATTTATACCAAACAATACCTGTACACCAAACAATACCTGTACACGAAACAATACCTGTACACGAAACAATACCTGTACACGAACCAATATCTTTACACGAAACAATACATGTATACCAAACAATACCTGTACACCAAACAATACCTGTACACGAAACAATACCTGTACACGAAACAATACCTGTACACAAAACAATACCTGTACACAAAACAATACCTGTACACAAAACAATACCTGTACACGAAACGATACCTGTACACGAAACGATACCTGTACACGAAACAATACCTGTACACGAAACAATACCTGTACACCAAACAATACCTGTACACGAAACAATATCTTTACACGAAACAATACCTGTACACAAAACAATACCTGTACACGAAACAATATCTTTACACGAAACAATACCTTTACACCAAACAATACCTGTACACGAAACAATACCTGTACACGAAACAATACCTGTACACAAAACAATACCTGTACACGAAACAACACTTGTACACCAAACAATACCTTTACACCAAAGAATACCTGCACACGAAACAATACCTTTACACCAAACAATACCTGTACATGAAACAATATCTTTTCACCAAACAATACACCAAACAATACCTTTACACCAAACAATACCTTTACACCAAACAATACCTTCACACAAAACAATACCTGTACATGAAACAATACCTTTTCACGAAACAATACCTGTACACGAAACAATACCTGTACACGAAACAATATCTTTTCACCAAACAATATCCGTATACGAAACAATACCTGTACATGAAACAACACTTGTACACAAATTATGGAACCAGTTGATTTGTATTTTTTCAGATAACTTAAAGTGCAGTGGGGAAGAGGAGTGGGGGGTTGGGGGGGGGGGCGGGGGGTTATGAGAGTTATAATCACAGTTTGGGTATGTTATTAATCTTGACCGAAGTGGATGTGAGGCCCTGTCTGCATGTCTGTCTGTGTGCCCGCTTTATATATTATCGCTTAAAAAGTAGTTACCTCCGCTACCAAAGGTGGGTGGAGGTTATGTTTTCACCCCTGTGTGTCTGTTTGTTTATCTGTTTGTGAAGAAAATATCTCAAAACGTTGTGGACGGATTGGGACGAAATTTGCCAGAGATGAAGCGTATGTGACACCGACGAAAACATTCGATTTTGGTGAAGATCCGGATAGTAGAATTTTAAAAGTGATTCTTCACCATTGTGAGATGGGGACAAAAACGACATATAGCAGAATATCTCAAAAAGTTGTGGAAGGATGATTTTGATTAAATGTGATTCTATATTGTGATTTTCTGGTCTACTCTAGGATACAAAACGTAAACTGTTCACCTGGTGGAGGTTTAGCTCTCTACTGAGTGCCGTTCTAGTTTTCTCTGTAACCGCTTGACTGATCGATGCAAAGCTTTAAACATATGAGGGAGTCCCTGTGGAGAATATTTTATTGCTAACTCCAACATCATAGGTCACATGGTATGGCAGCCATATTGGTTTAAAGGGAAAATTTGGGCATCATTTTCTCTGAAACCGTTCAAGAAAAAATTGAAACTTGGCAAAGGTCATCAACTCGCCATGGGGTTTATAGGGTGATGTTAACATCAACTCCGCAAGTGGTATTCCAGCCATCATTGGTTGAATTGAAATCCTCATCCAAAAATCTGAAACTTCATATTTCTGATCTATGACCCGATGCAAGTCAATAATTTAATTTATGACGTCATAGGTCACGGTATGGCAGGCATGTTGGATTAAAGGAAAATATTTGGCTCCTTGGTGAATAATTGACTACAAATGGGAGGGGACGGGGAGGGGGACACTGAAAGCAATCTTTAATAAATTAGTTTCTGGTGAGGAGTGGGGGGAGGGGAGGGGGGGGGGGGGAATCTCTAAAATTTTGGACATCATGATAAAAACACAGTCTGGGGGGGGGGGGGGGGGGGAGGAGCGGTGAGGCAACGGACTGGATGCCTGTGGCAGTTCCCCCCACTTTCATCATCAGACAACGACCTCAAGGGCACTCCATTCTCAGCAGCTTCCTTTGAAGAGGCCATTCGTCCCATCATGCCTGCGCTGCACCAACCCCACAATCCATCACCCATCCACAAACAAGCTACCTTCAGGTCCTGCCAATACCTCCAGTACATCCAGGTGCTTATCCAATTCGCATTGAAAACTATCTACGACTTGCACTGCCATTGCACAGATGAATAAATGGGTAAGCGGAGAGGTGGAGGGGGTGGGGGGAGGAGGGAGGGAAAGATAAATTAAACAGGGCAAAGGTGGGAAAAAAACACCAAAAGTACATCGTTTCTTTAGTTTCCAGTTTTGTCAGAAGATTTATGGACTTATTGCAACCAAATTGAAGAAAATTAAGTTTTATTCCAAGTTATTGTACAAAACGACAAGAAAGCATGACATACTGTCGATCTGGTCTCAACGAACGACGGACACGGCTAAGGATCGACCTATTGTGTGACAGGGTGGAAAGGTAAGAATCGAGTTCAAAATAAGATTTGTTGGAAAAGTCTCTGAAGCACCTGGCCTACATGACCGGCCTCGCTGGTCTCACTTGCGATTCCTCTAAATCAGGTGGACAATCCACAAAGTCAGCCAACATCGCATTCTCACCTTCAATGGAAACCTGAAATAAATCACGAGACAAATTAGAATATTCTGAGTGTTATAAAGGGTCGTGACCCCCATTGTCGTAAAAGAGTGCGATAAAGACCCCCATTTAGGAGTAGCAATTCACGCACACGTGTGGAGACGAATACATGAGACAACATTGGATCCGACTTCAGACAAGTTCGTGGCAAGTGTCAATGAACTTGGCCAAGGTCGGAATGTAACTGACGAACGGTTATGCTGCTGATGCAGTGCCGCACACTCGAGTTAAAGTTCTGCTAAAGTAGTGCAGCCTGTTTTCGACAATTCAAACAATTGTGGCAGGTTTAGATTAGCAGACAGGTGCCGATTTTAATGAACTAGCGGGGAATGGGCGGGAGTACCCGTGTCGGCCCACCGGACACGGATGGCCGCTTCGTGGTCGGGGAGTCAATGAAACGTAAAATTGTCAAGCAGAGCACCACGATCAATATAGTAATCACCAAGATGAGTCATGAGGTGAGGAAAGCGTGGGATAAAGGCGCCACACCATAATCACCAATTAATGAGAGGTAAGGACACACGAGGTGAGGAAAGCGTGGGACAAAGGCGCCACACCATAATCACCAATAATGAGAGGTAAGGACACACGAGGTGA
>NC_136273.1:85691264-85758764 GCF_964187855.1 Myxine glutinosa
GTTGGACCTGTTCAAAGGCCTACTGGTTCAAGTGGCGATTGCTATTTTGAGATTGGGTAGTTGGACTTCATGTTTCGGTGAAAATGCCAATTCACACCGAGGACGATTGTCCCTTGGTCTGAAATCTGGGTGATGAACCTATTACTGATACTAGGGCAGTCTTCAATGCGAGGTCGACGTCCAAACCACGAGCCCGGAGCTTGAGCGAATGAGCAACACAAACTGCTGCTTCCGCTTCCCCGTTCTGCCTTTTCGAACATTTTACCTGTGAGGACGAGCAAGGTGTCTCAGGCGCCAAGAGGAGACATCATTGTGGATCGAGTTAGTGATGGAGCTCACTGGAAGCCACCAGCATGGGAAAGGGGGGAAGGAGTGGAAGGACTTTCCACCTCCATTGTACTCTAGATGTTTTGTCTCATTGCAAAAGACGATTATCTCCTGTTATCCATGGAATTCTTGGAAATATCAGCTTTTCATTCGATAAAAATTTTTGTTGACCTAGTTCGGGCAGAAGGTAATCCATTGGCATATGGATAAGGGCATGAATGTGAAGAGAAGAGGTAAGTTTCTCTCCATAAACTTTCCCCCTCAAGTTTAAACTCCTTTCCCTCTGTTGCTAAAGAGGGTGAAGGTGAGATCAACTGGAGCGAAGTGGATGGCGTTCCTTCGCAAATCCCCATCGCTTTCCACCAAAAGGAAAGTTGGCAAAAAATTTCACCAGTTTTGACCCAATATCAAATTTATTTAGAGTCGAATTTATTTTTCCATTTTGACCCCTGTGATCCCAAGTCCCCACCCCCTGGGCCAAGAACCAGAGGTCAAATCCCAAAATGTATCGTTGCAGATTGCATGCGTCCGCCAATGTTGACAAACAGTTTCATTAGAAAATGTTAAAATATTTGTCCGTAATTCAAAACTTTTTTTATATTGACCTTTTTGACCCTGCCCACTGACCAATGACCCAAAATTATACAACTTCGTGCCACGTGGTGATCACTTTTTTCTTTTTTGTATACAACATCGAGGCTCGTGTAAGAGCTAACATTAATCACATAAAAAACAAACGGACACATAAAACATACAATAAAAGGAGCGGGAGACAAGATGGGGAGAGAGGGGAAGCACAAACACAACATTTGAGAGCAGGGACATCGGAAGATCTGTGGGAGGGAGAGGGCTTGGGGGAGGAGGCATAGGAGGGGGGGATGTGGATGGGTGGGGGGGGGGGGGAGAGGGCTTGGGGGGAGGAGGCAAGGGAAGGGGGAGGGGGGGATGTGGGTGGGGGTGGGGGGATGTGGGTGGGGGCAGAGGGCTTGGGGGGAGGAGGCAAGGGAAGGGGGGGGGGGGCGGTGTGGGAGAGGTATAAAATACACGGACACTGCTAGGACTTCCAGGAAAGAAGTCTGAATTTCAAAAAAGTGGATCTGGGGTGAATTAACGGGGGTAGAAAATATCAAGGTTTTGGATGGGGGAAGATAAGAGATGACGGAGCTCTTTACAATGTCCACCATTTTTCTTTAAAGCGTGAGGATAACCAGGTGTCCACCGATTGGGCATTGGAGCACGTGAGCAAGGTGGGCAAAGTTGCCAATGGTATTGTAGGAACACAAGGCTGAAAAAAATTGAAAGTAAAGGCTGAAACAGAACCAAAGATGGTGAGAGCAGACTGAAGGGAGGTGAAACAGGTGCACCACCTGGCCAACCAATTTATGATGCTTCAGGTATTTGATCAAATATAATTTCAGCTGACACATGCATGTCAACCAAAGATGTCTCACGATATTACATGTATGACTTGCTTCATCCTAAAAACAGAGGTAAGGAGGTCCTGAGAATGTTGATCCAAGATCCTCTGTCAAATGACGCGACTAAAAGATTATATGATCGAGTTTCCAAAACCCAGATCACTGCTCACCTTCACTCATTCATTCATTTCTTTTCCCCACCTTTCACAATCTCATTCCCCCTTCTCGGTCTTCAAGAAAGTTGTTCACCAGTGTCTCAAGTCATCCCCCATCCAAAACCATCATCTTTTCTACACCTGTCAAACCACTCCAGGGGTGAAAACATAATTCCTCCATCCACCAATTCGGTGTTCCAGGTAACAATAGAGCTGGAGGTGTAATGGCTGCAAGTTTGTGGTTTTGTGCATCCTGTAAACCGGAACGGTTATGAACACAGATGTTCCACCAACAAAGCAGGTAACACATTCTAGTTAGGGAGTTTCTCCCACAAAATAAATGAATGCACCTTGTGTGGATTTCTCATCCTATCAGCTGATGGAATGAACACGCCAAACACCATCGCCAATCTCCACGCTTTCCATCTCAAGCAAAATTGAATGATGGAAAAAGGTTCCACCGGGAATGACCCAATATTGAATTTTTAGTTAATTTTTCCCCTTTTTTGACCCATGTGACACAAAGTCCACACATAGGGCATGAATTAGAGGTCAAATTCCCAAAAGATCGTTCAATAATTCATCAGGGGTGTGCGGAGCGCAGGGAGTGTGAAGCGCAGGGAGTGCGGAGCACAGGGAGTGTGAAGCGCAGGGAGTGCAGATCACAGGGAGTGTGAAGCGCAGGGAGTGCGGATCACAGGGAGTGCGGAGCGCAGGGAGTGCGAAGCGCAGGGAGTGCGGAGCGCAAGGAGTGTGAAGCGCAGGGAGTGCAGAGCGCAAGGAGTGTGAAGCGCAGGGAGTGTGAAGCTGGGAGCGCAGGGAGTCCCCCCCCCCCCCCCTCCCCGCCTCCTGCCCCCAAGCCCTCTCCCTCCCACACTTCTCCCTGCTCTCAAATGTTGTGGTTGTGTGCTTCCCCTTCTCTCCCCATCTTGTCTTCCGCTCCCTCTTTTTGTATATTTTGTTTGTCTGGTTGATTTGTTTGTGAAATAAATGTTAGCTCTTTCACGAGCGTCGATTCAATATACAAAAAAAAAAGCGCAGGGAGTGTGAAGCGCAGGGAGAGCGGAGCACAGGGAGTGAAGAGCGCAGGTACTGTGAAGCACAGGGAGTGAGGAGCGCAGGGAGTGCGGAGCGCAGGGACTGTGAAGCACAGGGAGTGCAGAGTGCAGGGAGTGCGCCAAGCCAATTGACGAGGCATTGGAGCCTCATCACGATGATGATGTTTCATCACGATGGAACTTGAACAACATGACAGCATGGAGGCACGGTGGCGCGGAGGGAGCGGGAGAGGTTATTTGATTATTAAACGGTCGTGGGTCCAAAGGTGGATTCTTCTCGAACAATCATAGCGTAGGATTCTAACCGCAAATTACGGTCATTAAACTTCCATCAAACACCAACGTTTCTGCATTCACAATGATTTGTGCATGCGACAATCAATAGCCGTACACGAAACAATACCTGTACACGAAACAATACCTGTATACGAAACAATACCTGTACACCAAACAATACCTGTACACGAAACAATACCTGTACACGAAACAATACCTGTACACGAAACAACACTTGCACACGAAACAATATCTTTACACCAAACAATACTTTACACCAAACAATACCTGTACACGAAACAATATCTTTACACGAAACAATACCTTCACACCAAACAATACCTGTACACGAAACATTACCTGTACACGAAACAATATCTTTCCACCAAACAATACCTGTACACAAAACAAAACCTGTACACGAAATAATATCTTCACACGAAACAATACTTTTACACCAAACAATACCTGCACACGAAACAACACTTGCACATGAAACAATATCTTTACACCAAACAATACCTTCACACCAAACAATACCTGTACACGAAACAATATCTTTACACGAAACAATACATTTATACCAAACAATACCTGTACACCAAACAATACCTGTACACGAAACAATACCTGTACACGAAACAATATCTTTACACGAAACAATACATTTATACCAAACAATACCTGTACACCAAACAATACCTTCACACCAAACAATACCTGTACACCAAACAATACCTGTACACGAAACAATACCTGTACACGAAACAATACCTGTACACGAAACAATACCTGTACACAAAACAATACCTGTACACAAAACAATACCTGTACACGAAACAATATCTTTACACGAAACAATACCTTAACACCAAACAATACCTGTACACGAAACAATACCTGTACACGAAACAATACCTTTACACCAAAGAATACCTGCACACGAAACAATACCTGTACACGAAACGATACCTGTACACGAAACAATACCTTTACACCAAACAATACCTGTACATGAAACAATATCTTTTCACCAAACAATACACCAAACAATACCTGTACACCAAACAATACCTTTACACCAAACAATACCTTCACACCAAACAATACCTTTTCACCAAACAATACCTTTACACGAAACAATACCTGCACACGAAACAATACCTGTACACGAAACAATACCTGTACATGAAACAATACCTGTACACGAAACAACACTTGTACACAAAACAATACCTGTGCACAAAACAATACCTGTACACGAAACAATACCTGTACACGAAACGATACCTGTACACGAAACAATACCTGTACACGAAACAATACCTGTACACGAAACAATACCTGTACACGAAGCAATATCTTTACACGAAACAATACATTTATACCAAACAATACCTGTACACGAAACAATACCTGTACACGAAACAATACCTGTACACAAAACAATACCTGTACACAAAACAATACCTGTACACGAAACAATACCTTTACACCAAACAATACCTGTACACGAAACAATACCTGCACACGAAACAACACTTGCACACGAAACAATATCTTTACACCAAACAATACTTTACACCAAACAATACCTGTACACGAAACAATATCTTTACACGAAACAATACCTTCACACCAAACAATACCTGTACACGAAACATTACCTGTACACGAAACAATATCTTTCCACCAAACAATACCTATACACGAAACAATACCTGTACACAAAACAATACCTGCACACGAAACAACACTTGCACACGAAACAATATCTTTACACCAAACAATACTTTACACCAAACAATACCTGTACACGAAACAATATCTTTACACGAAACAATACCTTCACACCAAACAATACCTGTACACGAAACATTACCTGTACACGAAACAATATCTTTCCACCAAACAATACCTATACACGAAACAATACCTGTACACAAAACAATACCTGTGCACAAAACAATACCTGTACACGAAACAATATCTTTACACGAAACAATACCTGTACACGAAACGATACCTGTACACGAAACAATACCTGTACACGAAACAATACCTGTACACGAAGCAATATCTTTACACGAAACAATACATTTATACCAAACAATACCTGTACACGAAACAATACCTGTACACGAAACAATACCTGTACACAAAACAATACCTGTACACAAAACAATACCTGTACACGAAACAACACTTGTACACAAAACAATACCTTTACACCAAACAATACCTTTACACCAAAGAATACCTGTGCAGGTATTCGTGTACAGGTATTGCACAAAACAATACCTTTACACCAAAGAATACCTGTGCAGGTATTCGTGTACAGGTATCGCTCGCACGCACACACACACACACACACACACACACACACACACACACACACACACACACACACACACACACACAGATATATCGCGACCTGGCAGGAATCCGTTGCACCTCTGCAAGCCGCATGTGTATATAACCAACGTCGCACACATTGACACACACGAAACACACGAAACAATACCTTTACACCAAACAATACCTGCACATGAAACAATATCTTTTCACCAAACAATACCTTTACACCAAACAATACCTTTACACCAAACAATACCTTTACACCAAACAATACCTTTACACCAAACAATACCTTTACACCAAGCAATACCTTTACACCAAACAATACCTTTACACCAAACAATACCTTTACACCAAACAATACCTGTACATGAAACAATATCTTTTCACCAAACAATATCCGTATACGAAACAATACCTGTACATGAAACAACACTTGTACACAAATTATGGAACCAGTTGATTTGTATTTTTTCAGATAACTTAAAGTGCAGTGGGGAAGAGGAGTGGGGGGTGGGGGAGGGGCGGTTATGAGAGTTATAATCACAGTTTGGGTATGTTATTAATCTTGACCGAAGTGGATGTGAGGCCCTGTCTGCATGTCTGTCTGTGTGCCCGCTTTATATATTATCGCTTAAAAAGTAGTTACCTCCGCTACCAAAGGTGGGTGGAGGTTATGTTTTCACCCCTGTGTGTCTGTTTGTTTATCTGTTTGTGAAGAAAATATCTCAAAAAGTTGTGGACGGATTGGGACGAAATTTGCCAGAGATGAAGCGTATGTGACACCGACGAAAACACGATTTTGGTGAAGATCCGGATAGTAGAATTTTAAAAGTGATTCTTCACCATTGGGAGATGGGGACAAAAACGACATATAGCAGAATATCTCAAAAAGTTGTGGAAGGATGATTTTGATTAAATGTGATTCTATATTGTGATTTTCTGGTCTACTCTAGGATACAAAACGTAAACTGTTCACCTGGTGGAGGTTTAGCTCTCTACTGAGTGCCGTTCTAGTTTTCTCTGTAACCGCTTGACTGATCGATGCAAAGTTTTAAACATATGAGGGAGTCCCTGTGGAGAATATTTTATTGCTAACTCCAACATCATAGGTCACATGGTATGGCAGCCATATTGGTTTAAAGGGAAAATTTGGGCATCATTTTCTCTGAAACCGTTCAAGAAAAAATTGAAACTTGGCAAAGGTCATCAACTCGCCATGGGGTTTATAGGGTGATGTTAACATCAACTCCGCAAGTGGTATTCCAGCCATCATTGGTTGAATTGAAATCCTCATCCAAAAATCTGAAACTTCATATTTCTGATCTATGACCCGATGCAAGTCAATAATTTAATTTATGACGTCATAGGTCACGGTATGGCAGGCATGTTGGATTAAAGGAAAATATTTGGCTCCTTGGTGAATAATTGACTACAAATGGGAGGGGACGGGGAGGGGGACACTGAAAGCAATCTTTAATAAATTAGTTTCTGGTGAGGAGTGGGGGGAGGGGAGGGGGGGGGGGAATCTCTAAAATCTTGGACATCATGATAAAAACACAGTCTGGGGGGGGGGGGGGGGGGGGGAGGAGCGGTGAGGCAACGGACTGGATGCCTGTGGCAGTTCCCCCCACTTTCATCATCAGACAACGACCTCAAGGGCACTCCATTCTCAGCAGCTTCCTTTGAAGAGGCCATTCGTCCCATCATGCCTGCGCTGCACCAACCCCACAATCCATCACCCATCCGCAAACAAGCTACCTTCAGGTCCTGCCAATACCTCCAGTACATCCAGGTGCTTATCCAATTCGCATTGAAAACTATCTACGACTTGCACTGCCATTGCACAGATGAATAAATGGGTAAGCGGAGAGGTGGAGGGGGTGGGGGGAGGAGGGAGGGAAAGATAAATTAAACAGGGCAAAGGTGGGAAAAAAACACCAAAAGTACATCGTTTCTTTAGTTTCCAGTTTTGTCAGAAGATTTATGGACTTATTGCAACCAAATTGAAGAAAATTAAGTTTTATTCCAAGTTATTGTACAAAACGACAAGAAAGCATGACATACTGTCGATCTGGTCTCAACGAACGACGGACACGGCTAAGGATCGACCTATTGTGTGACAGGGTGGAAAGGTAAGAATCGAGTTCAAAATAAGATTTGTTGGAAAAGTCTCTGAAGCACCTGGCCTACATGACCGGCCTCGCTGGTCTCACTTGCGATTCCTCTAAATCAGGTGGACAATCCACAAAGTCAGCCAACATCGCATTCTCACCTTCAATGGAAACCTGAAATAAATCACGAGACAAATTAGAATATTCTGAGTGTTATAAAGGGTCGTGACCCCCATTGTCGTAAAAGAGTGCGATAAAGACCCCCATTTAGGAGTAGCAATTCACGCACACGTGTGGAGACGAATACATGAGACAACATTGGATCCGACTTCAGACAAGTTCGTGGCAAGTGTCAATGAACTTGGCCAAGGTCGGAATGTAACTGACGAACGGTTATGCTGCTGATGCAGTGCCGCACACTCGAGTTAAAGTTCTGCTAAAGTAGTGCAGCCTGTTTTCGACAATTCAAACAATTGTGGCAGGTTTAGATTAGCAGACAGGTGCCGATTTTAATGAACTAGCGGGGAATGGGCGGGAGTACCCGTGTCGGCCCACCGGACACGGATGGCCGCTTCGTGGTCGGGGAGTCAATGAAACGTAAAATTGTCAAGCAGAGCACCACGATCAATATAGTAATCACCAAGATGAGTCATGAGGTGAGGAAAGCGTGGGATAAAGGCGCCACACCATAATCACCAATTAATGAGAGGTAAGGACACACGAGGTGAGGAAAGCGTGTGATAAAGGTGCCACACCATAATCACCAATAATGCGAGGTAAGGACACATGAGGTGAGGAAAGCGTGGGACAAAGGTGCCACACCATAATCACCAATAATGAGAGGTAAGGACACACGAGGTGAGGAAAGCGTGGGATAAAGGTGCCACACCATAATCACCAATAATGCGAGGTAAGGACACACGAGGTGAGGAAAGCGTGGGATAAAGGCGCCACACCATAATCACCAATAATGAGGTAAGGACACACGAGGTGAGGAAAGCGTGGGATAAAGGTGCCACACCATAATCACCAATAATGAGAGGTAAGGACACACGAGGTGAGGAAAGCGTGTGATTTGTCTCACCATAATCACCACTGTGAGGAAAGGGTGTGATGAAGACCCCCGCACTGTAATCCCCAATATTGTAATTACCGCTGTGTGAGGTGAGGAAACACGAGGTGAAGAAAGGGTGTGATGAAGACCCCCGCACTTTAATGCCCAATATTGTAATTACCGCTGTGTGAGGTGAGGAAACACGAGGTGAGGAAAGGGTGTGATGAAGACCCCCGCACTGTAATCCCCAATATTGTAATTACCGCTGTGTGAGGTGAGGAAACACGAGGTGAAGAAAGGGTGTGATGAAGACCCCTGCACTTTAATGCCCAATATTGTAATTACCGCTGTGTGAGGTGAGGAAACATGAGGTGAGGAAAGCGTGGGATAAAGGCGTCACACCATAATCACCAATAATGAGAGGTAAGGACACACGAGGTGAGGAAAGCGTGATTTGCCGCACCATAATCACCACTGTGAGGAAAGGGTGTGATGAAGACCCCCACACTGTAATCCCCAATATTGTAATTACCGCTGTGTGAGGTGAGGAAACACGAGGTGAGGAAAGGGTGTGATGAAGACCCCCACACTGTAATCCCCAATATTGTAATTACTTCAGTGCCACGACCAATCGACGAGTGAAGGGAAAGATGGGCACACCCAATTGGTCAGTGCTGCGACCAAATGACAAGTGAATGTTGCTGACATAGCTACAGGTACACAAGCTCTATTTATTATAGCAGATAAGCAAACAAATGACGTGGATCATACATTATCTCTGTCCAGGCTCTCCGTCACTTCTTCATCATCATCGTCCAGGATCACCACCTCCACCACCCCGTCTTCCTCATCATGTTTTCTCTTTTTCCCTTGCACCACAGTCTCCTTTATTGGACTAATAGGCCTCTGTTCTGGAAAACCGTTAGATGTGGATGAACATTGAGCCACCTCAGTTGGTGCTGAAAATGGAAGGGTTGGGGGAAAGGGGGACAAATATTTATAAGTATATAAGTAGAAAAGCAAATAGTTGTATGAGATTTTGAAGGTGCAGAGAAAAAACATTTTTGTAACAACGAAAGAAACCGATATCAAAACAAACGAGTTGAATGAATGAATGAATGAATGATCGTTTTCAGGCCATTTTTCCCCGCTACAGCGGGGGTTAGCAGGTAGATTTACCTATTTGAGACACTATCTTGTGCGTCTCTTGTGAAATGATCGTCTCGCCAGCATTTCCCGTTTCGTGCTGCTTTGGCCAGGTTGGATCCTCATATTCTCCTTCTTCGACGTGTGTTTCTTCAGCTTCCGGTTCGATTGCTTTGGTGAGGTTTGTCGGGAAGTTCTGCTCGCTTTGATTGTCCAATGAGGGAGTGAGAAAATTGGGGGAGTCAGAGAACTTGCTGGTGAGAAGGGGTACCGCTGAATACTTTGGCGCAAACATAGGTGATGGGGTAACCATGGGTGATGGGGTAACCATGGGCGGTGGGGTAACCATGAGTGGTGGGGTAACTATGGGCGGTGGGGTAATCATGGGCGGGGTAACCATGGGCAGTGGAGTAACTATGGGTGGTATGGTAACCATGGGTGGTGTGGTAACCATGGGTAGTGGGGTAACCATGGGTAGTGGGGTAACCATGGGTAGTGGGGTAATCATGGGCGATAGGGTAACTGTGGCTGATGGGGTAACCATGGGAGGTGAGGTAACCATGGAGGGTGTGGCAACCACAGGATGTGGGAGAAAGGATGGCTCGAATGGCAGGCCTGTTATGGAAACGGGGGCCTGGTTTGGATGCGAGTCCAACTGAAAGGCTGGAGCTTGGCTCGGGGTAGTTTGCGCCCAGCCGAACGCAGAAGGAGTGGGATGCTGGGAACGCGTGCGAGGATGAATGAGTGCGTTGGTAATACAAAGAGCTTCCCTGCAGAAAGTCGACACCTGAGAAAAATGAAAACAGCAATAATCCTCATTGTCTTGGCCTGAGGTGAAAAGAACCCGAACCTCAGGTGAAGCAAGTCAGAGATGGCGGCTCACCTCGTGGCTCTGGTCATGCTGCATAAGGCTGAACAGACGGAGTGCCGGTTGAAGGGGTGGCGGGAGTTTCGAGGTTGGCGAGAGGACGAGTTGCAGCATCAACTTCAAGAGTCCTTCACGGCAACGTGGAGAGTTGTAAGGTGGACTACAACTGGTGGGAAATACTGCGGCCAGTCCTACAACTAGCTCTTGTAGTTTCTGCATCATTAGGGGAAACGCGCTCAGCCAACTGCCATTTTCTGGTTATTATGCACATTCATTCGCACTTCTCTACCCACCAATATCACTCCTGAAAACATCTCCAGACAAAACCCCACCAATGACTTTAGTTAACGTGCTGAGATCAACACTTACTGAAAAGCATTTTCCTGCAACATTCAATCTAATAACACTCATTATCAGGAACCAACTGTGAAGCAAACATTGTAGGGCAAATTTCCTTATAACAAGAACAAAAGTACAACTCCTACTACTAACCTGGTGAACATCCACAGGCAGAATTGTTCCGCTGCTCATCACCAAATGAATTAGCACTGCAGAGAATCAAGCGGTCAAATCAGGGTGACAAAACCTATTTGTAATAAGCATGACGAAGAGAAGAGATAGGAGCGTCAGCAACACTTCATCATTTAGAAGGAAAATGGATGAAAAAAAAAATAATCTCACCATAAAGTGCACTCCTACACGAGTCTGTTGCCCCATTATCCCCTCGAGTGTCGGTATCCGGCAAGGAGGTTTCACGCGGCCCAAGGTCGGACACACGGGCCCGTTTGCTGGTACGCGAGCTTGCTTTCCCAAGACTTGGTGCCAACAACTTTAACTGGGTGTTATGGAATTAAAAGGAAAAGAAGATGATGGGTGAGGAAAAGGGTGCATTGGTTCAGACAATCACTGCACACGGAATGGAATCATGAGGCGAGTCCGTAGTTCCACATCAAACCACATATTTGGTTGCCACAATCCAAATGACGCCCCAGAAATTTCAAACTCGGGTTGGCCTGCATTGTCTTCTTATCTGAACCCACATATATTGATCAATTTACTTGAAATTCACCAAAATGTATAACACTGACACGTAATAGGTTTGTCCTTCATGTAATTGATGCACTCACTTCCTCTATACACTGTGCCCATGAAACCTAACATTCCTCAAGACACAATGGATACATCATGAGAGCTCTTCATGGAACGAATGAGATGTAATGCATTATATACAGTGTATAGATATAAATATATGTATATGTAATATATACATATTATATGCATATATATATATATATATATATATATATATATATATATATATATATATATATATATATATATATATATATATATGTGACAAGGATGGCTGTCTGTTCATCCATTATGTTACACCGATTGGCTGTGTCAGGCTAAGTGCACTGTGATTGGCTCCTGGCAAGATTATCGTATCGGCTTAATCAAAGCTGCTATTCAAAATCTGATTCAATCTTTTTTCATTTGAACTCATGGCCTAAATAATTACGTCGAAATCTAGAGTGAAGTCGGAAAATAATTCGGAAAACCTTTTTTTAAAACCCGATATATAATTAAATAATACGTTCTGCAGGGCGTGAGGTAAAACTGCTCCAAACAGAAGTGTTACATACACAATCGCCATGCGGTCTCCTAACTTTTCTCATCACTGTGAAAAAGACCAACAGCGACTACTAAATGCATCATCAAATGTCCAAAGGTTGCAGCTCATCGGCGTCACAGGTGTTCTGAAGCACACAGTTTGTGTAGGCCTCGGGCTTCAAGCCCTCCAGTCTATAGGATAATTCCTTTATGGTCCAGTGGAATTTGAATCAATCCAAGCTATATAAACACGATGTATTATATATACACATATAAGCAATAGCAATGTTTTGGTTTCATTACATAACCCGAGTTGTTATATTTTCGAGGCATCGAGCAATCAAGCCAGCGTTCTGTGCCTATGCAATCGAGGGTGTGCTGATACACCGTGGTTTGTGCATTTCACATTTATGCCTGAAGCACATCAAATAAATCCCATCTAACATTTTGACCCGTTCATGTTTAGAATCCCACTACGACCCGTTTATGTTTCCCATTTCCCATTCCATTATTGCAATTAATTAATCAAACGTAATCCACAACTTTGTGTGCATAATTCTCTGTGCTGTATTGAGTTTTGTGCACCCATCATGATTGTATCTTATATGCTTATTAAAAGCTGATATATTTGTTTATTTGACTTTATTTGACACCGTATTTTGATTTTATTTTATTACCGACCAGGCACACCGGTAGTGATCTTTTTGGATTCAGATTCTACTTTTTGTGTCAACTTTTGTTGCTCCCATGAACGTCATTGTCTGTTCTGTGTTCTTGCTCTTCCACAAACTATACATAAATCCAGTATTCTTTAAAAATTCATCTCTTTATAAATACAACACAACACACAACATGCATTTTAAAAGGCCATTTTCCCTGCGAGAGCGGGGGTTAGCCTTGCGGTCCCCATGACAATCTTCTCCATTTTGCCCTATTTTCTGCATCTCTCCTTGTTAACCCCCTTGCCCGCATTTCTTCTTCCACCATCTTTAGCCAAGTCTTTCTCGGTCTTCCCCGTCTTCTACTTCCTTCTACATTCATTTCCATCACTCTTCTCAACCAGTCACTTTCATCCTTCCTCAACACATGACCAAACCATCTCAACCTGTTCCTCTTCACAGCATCAATCACAGGCTCTATTCCCATCATCTTTCGCAATTCATCATTTGTCTTCCTCTCTCTCAACGATACAACGCACATCCGTCGAACCATTCGCATTTCCACCCTTTCCAACCTTCGTTGCTGCTCTACGTTCATTACCCATGTCTCGCTCCCATAAATCATAACACTTCTCACACATGCAGCATACACCTTTCCCTTCAGCTTCAACGACACTCCCCTCATCATCAGCACGCCACTCAATTCCCGAAACTTTTTCCATGCACATCTCACTCGAGCAACCGTTGCCGAGTCTGATCCACCTTCTCCATTCAGCATGTCTCCGAGGTAGCAAAATGTTTTCACACCTTCCAGTTTCACGCCGTCTCCAAGATCCAACTCAACATTTCCTCCATCTGCAGCTCCCTCTGTGCACACCTTACATTTGAATGTAGCTGCCACACTGGTTAATGACCCTCTCAGACCACTACATTTTTGATGAACCCACTCAGCGCACATTGTACACTGAATGGAGTTCACTCCGACACCCTTCCGACACACAGCACAGGGCCACTTTCCAGTTCTTTCCACCTCGCCACATGCTTTACCACTTGCCATCACCTTCGTCTTTCCGATATTCACCTTCAGAACTTTTGTCTCCATACATTCCTTCCACGTGTTCATCTTTTCCTTCAGTCCATCCATACTTTCCGCAATCAACACCAGATCATCTGCATACAACAACTCCCATGGTAAACCCTCCGTTACGTTCTGAGCCAGCACCTCCATCACAGCTACAAATAGTAGTGGACTTAGTACCGACCCCTGATGCACTCCCACCTTCACCTCAAACTCACCACTGTTCTCGTCCTTCGTCCTTACAGCTGTGCGCGCTCTTTTGTACATTGCCATCACTACTCTGATCAACCATTCCTCCACTCCTAACTTCCTCAATGCCCATGTCAATACTTTGCGTGGAACCCGATCGAATGCTTTCTCCAGATCAACAAACCCAAGAAACAACTTCTTCCTCTTCTCCATGTACTTCTCCTGCAACTGCCTCACAATGAAAAGCGCGTCTGTCGTTCCTCGTCCTGGCATGAATCCAAACTGCATTTCGTCGATCTTCACTTTCTTCCTTATCCTCCTCTCCAACACCCTTTCCAATACCTTCATTCCATGCTCCAATAACTTTATCGCTCGGTACGAGCCACACTCCAGAGGGTCACCTTTCCCCTTGTATAGAGGGACGAGGGTACTCAGTTCCTAATCCATTGGAATGCGGCCTTCTTTCACTACCAGATTACAGATCTCTGTCATTATCTTCACACCCCAACTTCCTGCTGCCTTCAACATATCTCCCACAACTCCCGTCGGCCCCCCCGCTTTTCTACCCTTCATTGCTTTTATCGCTTCCTCAACGTCCTTCTCAGTTATCTTCTCTGCCGGTCCTAAAACTGGGTTACTCTCTATGTTGCCATCCCATTCATTCTCTGTATTCAACAGCATTTCCATATATCTTTTCCATCTTCCTTTAATTCCATCTGGGTCGACAACGATTTGTCCCACTTCATCCTTCAAGCAACTCACCCCCATCACATCACACCTCTCTTTCGCTATCTGCTTTGCAATCCTGAATACTGCCTTCTGACCCTCTTCCGAATCCAAGCGTTCTCCGAACATTTTCCTACATGCCTCCTGCGCCTTTGCTACCTCTTTCTTTGCAGCCTTCCTGGCTGCCTTATAACTTTCATGCTCTGCTGTTTCTGCTCCCGTACCCTTCGCCTTCTGCCACTCCTTGAACTTCTTCCTCTTCTCGTCAATCCTCTTTCCAACTTCATCATCCCACCACCATGTTTCCGAGTGCCTCGGTGGTCCTTTTGTCCATCCACATACCTCACCAAAGGCTCCCAACAGACTAGCTTTCATTGACATCCAACCACTTTCAAGCTCAACCACATCATCCTCGACCCTACTCAGCCTCTCTTTTAATGCCTCCCTTACTGTCCCCTCTTTCAACCTCCACACCTTCATTCTCGGTTGGTACTTCACCCGCCGAGCTCTCCTTGCACCTTTCACCCTTACGTCGCAGACAACCAAGTGGTGCTGTGAAACAGCCTCCTCCCCCGGGATCACCTTTGTGTCTCTCTCGGAGAGTAGGGGATCCTATGCAAGCTTTTCCCGTCACTTGGGATGGGTACTCTTCCTATTCACATGATAAAATGATTTTCCTCAAAGTGCTCGACTGTACCAGGCCTGATATGCTTATCGTTTTGGTTTCAATGATATAAAGACAAACAAAATAACTCAATAGAAGCACATTTTACCAACCTGCGCCTCACTGCTTTTTGGAGTTATGTCATTTAAAAGGTGTTTCAGAAGATTGATTTCATGTTGCTTTTGTCCTTGCAGCAACCCTCCGGAAATTCCGCACGCCAGCAGCCATTCACCCAGAGCTCGGTACACCGCAGTTTTCACAGGGCTGGATTGAAGCACAACCGCTTTCATTAAAAGGGGATATGTACATATTCTACATGGTTTTCCTCTTAAACAAAATTGACCGCCAAATGTGTAGAAAAATTAAGACATTCTAACCCTATATAGCAACATCAGAGAAATCTTCCTTCACTATTTTAATGCCACGCCTAACACAGGCCTGAGAACAGAGACCATAAGTGCTGGAGTTTGTTCGACCATCCACCAGACAGGCCAGGAATTTCAGAACATTTTGAGGTCAAAATAACATTGACCATACTGTGCTAATGATTGGATGATCATAATAAATGCTTTTTTATTTATCAATTACCATGTATAAAAAAATGATGGTAACTATGTGCAATATGATTTTTTTGTAATGCTAATGTACCAACAGGTTTGGGGCCAGCCCTAGCAGATTTCTCTGCAGCTTTTGGGGTCACTGCTCGTGTCCTGAAGTGGGTTGGAGTTTTCATAAAATTTCTCAAAACATTTTTTGTTTGAGATTCTGGGCTCCCACCCATGCATGGCACGCCGGCACGGGTACCTCGCGAGTTTGTAAATAAAAACTTTGGACAAATAAAATAGATTGAATTGTTTAATAAATAATATTTGCATCATTGCATCAAGGGAATGGTGGGATACCCTACACATGCGGTACTGCGGTAGTCAATAGGCGCACTGCGGTCCGAATCCGGACCGCTAGACACTTTGGAATGGACCGAGAAAATATTTAAAATTTTGTAAAAAAATAAAACGTAATTTTCAGTGTCATCTGATTATCCATCAATTCATACCTAATTGGCCATATTCAAATTAATTTAATATTGTGGTGGCGCTAAAGCAAAAAGGTGGGCAGAACAACATTTTAAAAAGACAGAAAACGCGCAACTTCATACAGCAAGAGGGGTGGCTCAAAAGATGCAGACGCCAAACATCACACATTTTTATTCTTATTCACGTAAATAGCATTTGCGACTGCCAGACTGGTAATGGTATGATGACGTACTTCCTGCCTGATACGCTTTTGACATTTCACGGAAAACCGTGAAGTTTAAGCCTGGTGATGACAAAGAAAAGAAAGGTTGACACAGAAAATTGCTCCTTTAAGGGAGAGTGGACCGGTGCGTAGTGTTGTGTCTTCCCACAGAGACCCATTGCCCGATCAGTGAGTATCATCTGTGCAGAGACTGAAGCTATCGTTAAAAGTGACAACTTAAAAAGACACTTCAAAACCAAGCATGGAAGCTTCCACCGGAAATATCCATTCAGCAGCCGCTTACGTTCAGAGAAAATCGCAGCATTACAAAAAGGATATATTCGGAGCACAATCCTACTGTCCAGGATGTCAACCGCCCAAGAAACTACAGCTGAAGCATCACTGAGGTGTGTGTTGAAAATGGCAAAATGCATGAAGCAGTTTAGAGATGCTGATCTTATTAAGCAGTGCATGGTTACTACAGCAGAAACACTTTTCCCCGACAAGAAAGAAGTTGTCGATGCCTTCAAACAAGTTCCGCTTTCAGCCACAACAGCTATATGGCGCTCAGAAATAATGGTACAGGACACTTTCGAGCAATTTACAAGAAAATGAAAAAGGGGAAATTTTCACTTGCCGTGGATGAATCCTGTGATATTACTGACGTATCTCAGCTGAGACTACAATCCATTTTTTCGACGGAGACAAATTTGCGGAGAAACTCCTGGCCCTTATAACTCACCATGATTGCACAACAGGTGAGGATGTGTTTACTTCTTCGCAGACTTTATGCCTGAATAAGGTTTCGACGTGGCTCTAATGATTTTGTTCACCCCGCATAATGATATGGTGCTCACACAATGGTGCAGGTGCTCCCCGCCATGATAGGAAGTCAGCGAGACCTGGTAAAACTTCTGCAAGATCTGAATCCGAATATGATTTCATATCACTGTGTCATTCACCAGACTGCACTTTGTGCACAGCTCAGTGATGCTTATGGCAGCGTAATGGCAACGGTCATTAAAATTATAAACTTCATGTGGTACAAGTCAGTGCTACAATACAGACAGTTCAAAGCCTTTCTGTCAGAAGTGTAGGCAGATTATGATGACCTCCAGGTTCAGAATGACATCCGGTGGCTGAGCAGAGGCGAAGTGCTAAAAAGGCTGTGGGAGGTCAGACTTCACGTGGAAGAGTTTTTAAGTAAAACTTAAGAAGAAAGGTAAAGGAGCTTTGAACATTTCTGACATATGCTGAAAGCCTAAGAAACCTGGCCTTCCACATGGATTTTACAGGCCATTTAAGCAATTTCAACTTAAAGCTGCAGGGTCGACATCACAGTGTGGTGGATCCCCATAGCGGTGTTGTGCATTTCAAAACAAGCTGATTATCTTCAAAAATGATCTGGAACTAGGGAGATGCTGCATTTCCCAACATTGCTGCAGTACCGTGATGGTGCGGACATGAGTGAAATGTCATCACCTGTGGAAACTCTAACCGAAAAATTTCAGCACAGATTCAGCGACTTTGAAAAAAATTAAGGATTTATTTATGTTTGTACGGAATCCATTTGTTGTACAAGCACTAATGGTAAATGCACTACTGTATATAAGCACTTTAATTGTAGTTATATATTTTATGTTTTGTCATATAAAGTTAAAGCTGTCCAAGATTATTTTTCTTGGGGTACATTGGTTTAAATTGTTTTTTCATTTTACAGTTACTGCATTTATGAGTTTTGATGAAATGGTTTTGAGAATACAGTTGAACTATTGGGATGATTTTCGTTCTCGTGATTTATAAAAACCTTAAAATGCATTACAGTATACATTAGACAATAACAGGGCATTGTTTTGCATGCCTATAGTCTGTATTCTTCTATGGCAAATCTTACAACTGATATATATGTACAATGCAATCAAAAAGTATTCAGACCCCTTCACTTTTTCACATTTTGTTATGTTGCAGCCTTATGCTGAAATCGTTCAAATTCATTTTTCCCTCATCAATCTACACTCAATACCCCATAATGACAAAGAGAAAACAGGATTTTAGAAAGTTTTGCAAATTTATTAAAAAGAAAAAACTGAAATATCACATTTACATAAGTATTCATACCCTTTGCTATGACACTTGAAATTTAGCCCAGGTGCCTCCCATTTCTCTTGATCATCTTTGAGATGTGTCTACACCTTGATTGGAGTCCACCTGTGGTAAATTCAATTGATTGGACATGATTTGGAAAGGCACACACCTGTCTATATAAGGTCTCACACCTGACAATGCATATCAGAGCAAAAACCAAGCCATGAGGTCGAAGGAACTGCCTGCAGAGCTCAGAGACAGGATTGTGTCGAGGCACAGATCTGGGGAAGCCGACAAAAACATTCTGCTGCATTGAAGGTTCCCAAGAGCACAGTGGCCTCCAATCAGGGTGTATACACATCTCAAAGATAATCAAGAGAAATGGGAGGCACCTGAGCTAAATTTCAAGTGTCATAGCAAAGGGTATGAATACTTATGTAAATGTGATATTTCAGTTTTTTCTTTTTAATAAATTTGCAAAACTTTCTAAAATCCTATTTTCTCTTTGCTCTCTTTGAAGAGGGAAAAAATGAATTTAAACGATTTCAGCATAAGGCTGCAACATAACAAAATGTGAAAAAAGTGAAGGGGTCTGAATACTTTCTGAATGCACAGTATATATTTTTTCTGGATTGTGGACCTTTGCACCCTGTTAAGTAAAAAAATTGGACCTTGCCAATAATTAATTGGCTACTCCTGCCATAGACTCTTCGAGGTACACACCTCTGTGCTGTCTAGCCGGGGTTTGAATCCTGACCCAGATATAAACTGTCATCCCGGTGTTTCACAGGCATGGCAATTCATCAATGTGTGTGTCCGTCCCTCAGATTGACGTTAAACGGGCATCCCGTCTGCCAGCATTCGTTGGTGGAAGTTAAAGATGCCACGGTGTCCTTTGTGAAGAGTAGGCGACCTATCGCCCGCACCATGAACAAATTAATTCCTACCCAAATCGTCTTCAGTGGAACGTCAGGCCTGGCTAGTCACTTTGTGAAAGACCTGGTTGAAACACTTTCCACCACAGAGAACGTAGGGATATTTTGAGCCATCAAAAGTAGTAGTAGTAGTAGTAATAGTAGTAATAATAGTAATAGTAGTAATATTAATAATAGTAATAGTTATAGTAGTAGTAATAATAGTGATAATAATAATAATAATAATAATAATAATAGTAATAATATTAATCGTCATCATAGTAATTAGAATAGTAATAATAATAATAGCAATGGTCATAATAATAGTAATAATAATAATAGTAGTAATAATAATAACAGTAATCATAGTCGCGCTAATAACAATAGCAATGGTAGTAATAATAATAGTGATAGTAATAGTAATAATAATAATAATAATAACAATAACAGCAATGGTAGTAATAATAATAATAGTACCGTAATAATAATAATGGTAATAGTATAAACTAGCTGAAACCCGCGGAACATCCACGGAAGGGAGGATGTGGTGTATGGATAGAGTGTACCATTATGGATGGCATAGGAGATTTGCTTGTCCGAGTAAGAGTTAGGAAGAAAGATGAGAATGAAGAGTGCGTATATGAACAACGATCGCCAACACCGGCACAAATGCATGCTCTGGATTGTCCACTCAGTGGACGGCTTGCTTTCACCTTCACCTGTCCAATCAGTGGACGGCTTGCTTCGCCTTCGCCCAGCAGACGCCAATACGATGGCGTCGTAAGATGGCGTCGTATCGGCAGTTAATCGGATGCTTTTGGGCCCCAACGTCGGCTAATTCAGATTTTTCGAGTATGTCTGTACGTGATAAACAAAGAGCGCGGTTCGTAGATCGTAAATCCATTAGTGCCGTGGGCATCGGGTCACTGGGTGCGGCGTAAAAGGGATAACAAAGTCGAGTCCTTACGCTATTATTATATAGATAGCAATAATAATAATAGTGATAGTAGTAATAATAGTAATAGTAGTAATAGCAGCAGTAGCAGCAGCAGTATTAGTAGTAGTAGTAATAGTAACAGTAATAGTAGTCGTAGTAGTAGTAGTAATAGTAATAGTAATAATAGTAATAGTATTAGTAGTAGTATTACAACTCTGAAATGTGTAGTTATTATCAGCTCCGTTCAGCTCTCACCTTGTGCTCGAAAATAAGTAAGAAATTAGTTCAGGTTTTCCTTCTGAACTTGTGTGAAGTTTAAAGGTTTAATGTGATCAAATTGTTATGTTAAAATGAAAAGGCCGACATTTTAAACCTAAAGTGGGAATTTAGTGGGGAGTTGAAAACAAGGTTGGGGGAGCGAGAGGGGAACGGTAAAAATAACAAATGCAACACAAACAATGGTGGGCTCACGAGTTACCTGTATGTGGTATGAGATGCTGATGTATCAGATGTCCAGGTAGATAAGACTTGTGGAAAAAGAGCATTGATAGCATCAGAATGTGGCAGCAAACGTTTTCCACAACTGCACAGATCACAACGTCAGAAGATTGGCTTTAGTTCAAAGCAATTAGCATTTCTCGCTGCTTCTTTATACCGAATGCTTGGGCATTTCCGATTTAAAAAAAACAGTTTCATACCCAACCTCATCGTTACAAGACTGTCACGGGAGGTGCAGCAATCGGACATTTGGGGAAACAAAATATTACAAGACACCTTACACGAAAACTCACCTTTTCATAATAACCTCCAGTAACCGCAAGGCGTCCATGTGAACACCAGGGAGGACGGCCATCTTCATCAAGTTGATATCTTGCACTTCCTGTGTTGGCACATAAAGTAGGACAGCTGGAGTGAAGAAAGTAGGGAGAGGGAATAGAAGGCAGGGGGGGGGGGAGTGGGGTGGAGGGGGTGGGTGGGTAGGAGGGGGAGGGAGCCTCTTGGAAAGCAGATTGAGGACACATGAAGGGAAGTTAGAAAGACAAATAATGTGTGATGAGTTGGAAGAAAGTGGTGGAGAGGGGTGATCCAAACAACAAATTGAATGTGAGCATTGCTCAGCCATATAGCAAGACAAAAGGTGCTCACCAGATGATGTGGTGCAACAGCGAGTGCTCGGCATACAAAGGTGAGAAACTCATCCACAGGCACCGGCACAGCACGTCCTACCCCATCGCTGCTCACTCACACGAGGGAGGAGGGTTGAGGGCGTGAGAGGGCAAACACTTTCACTCATTTGTTGGCTTCCGAACACGAGCACTTCAACCTATGGACATTTTTCATTAGCAAAGTATTTATATTTATATTTCTCGCTCACAAGGTAAATATTCTAGAAGTATTAAAAATTCCTTTATTTCTATCTTATATGGTTTCAGCCATAGAAGACCAAATTTCCAGGAGTTTTCCTGAAGTTTTCCAGGACAAAAAAGTTGTCTTCCAGGATTTTAAAACAAATGTTTTTGCAACAAGTGACAATGGAATAAGCTACAATGAATGAAATGAATGAATGATCGTTTTAAGGCCATTTTCCCCACAACAGCGGGGGTTAGCCTTGCGGGCCCCATGACAATCATGGTTCCCTGTTTGAGGCAATGTTTTTTACGGCCGGATGCCCTTCCTGGCGCCAACCCTGAGTCGCCTCTTACGATGCGCAGGGATACGGTGTACCTATTCTAAACCGGGGTACACACCGGGATCATTCATCCCAGCAAGCTGGTACTCAATTTGCCGACCTTGGAAGGATGACAGGCTGAGTCAACCCCCCTGGTGTTAATTCAACGATCGACCGGGATTCGAACCCAGGATCCTAGGATCCCAAGCCGGCATCCTAACCGCTAAGCCAACACCAGGCAGCAGGCAGGAAGCTACAATGATAAGAATGAAATCTTGTTTCCACATTCCATTGAATATTTCCGTAATACGTAGTACATGCATACCTGGAGTGCCTGGAGTTCCGCTTCCGGTCCCTCGAGCGACGGGGCTTGCTTTGATCTCTCCACGGCATCAAAGTTTGAGTGTTTTCCCGTTCGTTTCTTTGTCAAATTTCCGCTGCTTATTTTGTTGTGTATGTGTTATTGTGTGTTTCTATTTGGTTTTGGTTTTGTAGTTATTGCAAATTTGTGTGTAATTAGTCGTTTCTTTGTCCGCGCCTCGTGGGGCCTGGTGTCTAGTGCGGCCTCCTCGTCTCGACTTGTGCCCCGCCCCCTATATTCTCGTTTGTTCTTTCACCTCTGCTCCTGCTTTCTCAAATCCACGTTCTCACTAAGAGACTTTTCCCAGATTGTTTTCATGGTTTTGTTTAAATATTTATTTAAATATGTTTAAACCGCAGCGGTGATCCCTCCCCCCCCCCCCCCCCAGGATTTCCATGTTTTAAACGTTTCCCAGTGTATACCCTGGATAAGAATAGGTACGCCGTATCCCTGCGTGTCGTAGGAGGCGACTAAGAGGGTTGGCGTCAGGAAGGGCATCCGGCTATAAAAAAAACAAAAAACATTGCCTCAAAAAGAGAACCATGACAATTACAACTACATGTGGGCAGGGTACAACCCGAAGTGGAGATCGGTTTCTGAGGTTTGGGACATGGAATGTAGGGACAATGACAGGGAGATCAGGAGAAGTGGTGGAAGTATTGGTCAGAAGAAGAGTGGACATATGTTGTGTGCAAGAGACGAGATGGAAGGGAAGTGGTGTGAGAATGGTGAAGGGTAGGCAGGGACAGAAATACAAGTTTGTGTGGCAAGGGTGCCTGGAGGGCGTGAATGGTGTTGGTGTCCTGTTTTCTGAGGAGTTTGTAGACAGTGTGGTGAGTGTGACTTGAGTGAGTGATAGGTTGATGATGGTGAAAATGATGATTGGAAAGCTCTTGGTGAACGTCATCTCGGGATATGCTCCGCAGGTTGGTCGGAGCGATGAAGAGAAGGCTAAGTTCTGGTGTGCGATAGAGAAGCTGATGGAAAACGTGAAAGATGAGGAAGTTGTTGTGGTAGGAGGAGACCTAAATGGACATGTGGGAAGGAGTATGGATGGTTTTGACGGAGTTCATGGGGGTTACGGATATGGTGTGAGAAATGGAGAAGGTGAAAGGATTTTGGAGTTTGCTGATGGAGCTGATTTGTTGATTTGTAATACTCAGTTCCAGAAAGAGGATAATAAGCTTGTTACATACACGTCAGGTGGGTCGACGACAACCGTTGACTACCTGATGGTGCGTCGGCGAGATAGGGGGCACCTCTGAGACACAAAGGTGATCCCGGGGGAGGAGGCTGTTTCACAGCACCACTTGGTTGTCTGCGACGTAAGGGTGAAAGGTGCAAGGAGAGCTCGGCGGGTGAAGTACCAACCGAGAATGAAGGTTTGGAGGGTGAAAGAGGGGACAGTAAGGGAGGCATTAAAAGAGAGGCTGAGTAGGGTCGAGGATGATGTGGTTGAGCTTGAAAGTGGTTGGATGTCAATGAAAGCTAGTCTGTTGGGAGCCGTTGGTGAGGTATGTGGATGGACAAAAGGACCACCGAGGCACTCGGAAACATGGTGGTGGGATGATGAAGTTGGAAAGAGGATTGACGAGAAGAGGAAGAAGTTCAAGGAGTGGCAGAAGGCGAAGGGTACGGGAGCAGAAACAGCAGAGCATGAAAGTTATAAGGCAGCCAGGAAGGCTGCAAAGAAAGAGGTAGCAAAGGCGCAGGAGGCATGTAGGAAAATGTTCGGAGAACGCTTGGATTCGGAAGAGGGTCAGAGAGCAGTATTCAGGATTGCAAAGCAGATAGCGAAAGAGAGGTATGATGTGATGGGGGTGAGCTGCTTGAAGTATGAAGTGGGACAAATCGTTGTCGACCCAGATGGAATTAAAGGAAGATGGAAAAGATATATGGAAATGCTGTTGAATACAGAGAATGAATGGGATGGCAACATAGAGAGTAACCCAGTTTTAGGACCGGCAGAGAAGATAACAGAGAAGGAAGTTGAGGAAGCGATAAAAGCAATGAAGGGTAGAAAAGCGGGAGGGCCGACGGGAGTTGTGGGAGATATGTTGAAGGCAGCAGGAAGTTGGGGTGTGAAGAGAATGACAGAGATCTGTAATCTGGTGGTGAAAGAAGGCCGCATTCCAGTGGATTGGGAACTGAGTACCCTCGTCCCTCTATACAAGGGGAAAGGTGACCCTCTGGAGTGTGGCTCGTACCGAGCGATAAAGTTATTGGAGCATGGAATGAAGGTATTGGAAAGGGTGTTGGAGAGGAGGATAAGGAAGAAAGTGAAGATCGACGAAATGCAGTTTGGATTTATGCCAGGAAGAGGAACGACAGACACGCTTTTCATTGTGAGGCAGTTGCAGGAGAAGTACATGGAGAAGAGGAAGAAGTTGTTTCTTGGGTTTGTTGATCTGGAGAAAGCATTCGATCGGGTTCCACGCAAAGTATTGACATGGGCATTGAGGAAGTTAGGAGTGGAGGAATGGTTGATCAGAGTAGTGATGGCAATGTACAAAAGAGTGCGCACAGCTGTAAGGACGAAGGACGGGAACAGTGGTGAGTTTGAGGTGAAGGTGGGAGTGCATCAGGGGTCGGTACTAAGTCCACTACTATTTGTAGCTGTGATGGAGGTGCTGGCTCAGAACGTAAAGGAGGGTTTACCGTGGGAGTTGTTGTATGCAGATGATCTGGTGTTGATTGCGGAAAGTATGGATGGACTGAAGGAAAAGATGAACACGTGGAAGGAATGTATGGAGACAAAAGGTCTGAAGGTGAATATCGGAAAGACGAAGGTGATGGCAAGTGGTAAAGCATGTGGTGAGGTGGAAAGAACTGGGAAGTGGCCCTGTGCTGTGTGTAGGAAGAGTGTCGGAGTGAATTCCATTCAGTGTACAATGTGCGCTGAGTGGGTTCATCAAAAATGTAGTGGTCTGAGAGGGTCATTAACCAGTGTGGCAGCTACATTCAAATGTAAGGTGTGCACAGAGGGAGCTGCAGATGGAGGAAATGTTGAGTTGGATCTTGGAGACGGCGTGAAGCTGGAAGGTGTGAAAACATTTTGCTACCTCGGAGACATGCTGAATGGAGAAGGTGGATCAGACTCGGCAACGGTTGCTCGAGTGAGATGTGCATGGAAGAAGTTTCGGGAATTGAGTGGCGTGCTGATGATGAGGGGAGTGTCGTTGAAGCTGAAGGGAAAGGTGTATGCTGCATGTGTGAGAAGTGTTATGATTTATGGGAGCGAGACATGGGTAATGAACGTAGAGCAGCAACGAAGGTTGGAAAGGGTGGAAATGCGAATGGTTCGACGGATGTGCGGAGTATCGTTGAGAGAGAGGAAGACAAATGATGAATTGCGAAAGATGATGGGAATAGAGCCTGTGATTGATGCTGTGAAGAGGAACAGGTTGAGATGGTTTGGTCATGTGTTGAGGAAGGATGAAAGTGACTGGTTGAGAAGAGTGATGGAAATGAATGTAGAAGGAAGTATAAGACGGGGAAGACCGAGAAAGACTTGGCTAAAGATGGTGGAAGAAGAAATGCGGGCAAGGGGGTTAACAAGGAGAGATGCAGAAAATAGGGCAAAATGGAGAAGATTGTCATGGGGACCGCAAGGCTAACCCCCGCTCTAGCAGGGAAAATGGCCTTTAAAATGCATGTTGTTGTTGTTGTTGTTGTAGTACATGCATACCCAGGTATGGGCTTAGCATGACAGAATATACGAGTTTAGCATGTTATAACACAGAACCATTCAAAGTTGTACCTTTTGCAGTACTAATCACCAGCTAGTCACATGGATTACTTACATGGAGAAAACTGCAATTAATAAATATTCTAATTTTCATGAATTTTTAAAAAGTTAACAAATGTATGCTCTACACATATACGAGGGGGATATCTATATGATAAAAGGAGTCGTGTCTGTTTGTTTGTCATGTTATAACTTGAGAACGGATTTCAATAAATCCAACTTCGGTGGATTCAGGGAACTCCCAGGAAGGTTTGTGATGGAATTTTTTTATATGGCTTCATATAAAATGCCAAACTTCATATATATACACGTGTCCAAACTGCAAACGACAACTTGGGACAATGGTTATACCTGCACGGAGGGCAGGATCTTCCAGGAATCCTTTTTTTCTTGCTCTACAGATTATCCATCAAGCTATGCCGAGGAAATGGAAAGCATTTACGCAAAGGCAGAGAAGAGACCTCAGAGTTTGTTTCTTGGCATGGCCCGTGCCTTGGTATGTACCCCAGACAGTTTGATCAAAATAAAGAAGAGAGGGGGAGGGTGAGAAATTATTTTTATTTTCATCTTCCTCTTGGTGTTGGCTTAGCGGTTAGGGTGCTGGCTTGGGATCCCAGGATCCTGGGTTTGAATCCCAATCGATCGCTAAATTTAACACCAGGGGGGTTGACTCAGCCTGTCATCCTTCTGAGGTCGGCAAATTGAGTACCAGCTTGCTGGGATGAATGATCACGGTGTGTACCCCGATTTAGAATAGGTACACCGTATCCCTGCGCATCGTAAGAGGCGACCAAGGGTTGGCGCCAGGAAGGGCATCCGGCCATAAAAACATTGCCTCAAACAGGGAACCATGATTGTCATGGGGCCCGCAAGGCTAACCCCTGCTCTAGCGGGGAAAATGGCCTTAAAACGATCATTCATTCATTCTTGGTGTGTTGTTGTATATTATTCGCAATTCAGCATCTAAAAAGGCTGTGATTAATATCATATTGACAATTTTCTCACCCCCGAGTGTATAGCAAGGCCGGTATCTATACACCGCCTAATTTTATTTTTTCCCATTAACAAAATCTGTTTTTTTTTTGCCATTAAACAAACTGATATTTCTGTCAGCGAAGCAACGGAACTTGTATTCCTAGTTCGGATGAAAGTAAACCCTTGTGTTCCGGGCAGTTACATTTCCTCTCACCTATAAACTCATGTGTCATGAACTGGAGATGTTTTCTAGAATTGATTGTTTCATGAGGTGATGCGCTTGTGGCACAAACCAGAGCATTCATGACCTCGTGCTTTCTGCGCATTTCCTTACCTGGTGGATACTGGACTTGTTAACACCATAACACCTGCCCATGCAGTGACGCCGGGCACTCTCAACTCAACAAACCCTCGGTTTCGGTGTTAAGGACATAACTTTCATCGACTTTTTTGCACTTG
The DNA here is from genome assembly GCF_964187855.1 of Myxine glutinosa. Lineage (NCBI taxonomy): Eukaryota > Metazoa > Chordata > Myxini > Myxiniformes > Myxinidae > Myxine > Myxine glutinosa. The sequence continues at coordinate 85,719,353 of NC_136273.1, forward strand.
GTTCACCACTAGCAACAATCTTCCTCTTGTAAGCCATGGTTAAACATCACTAAGGGCAAGAATAATCGAAAACAGAGGAATTTATGATGATTCCACGGTGCGGTGCGCAGTAGTGACGCTGAAATAGGTGCAGTGCAGTACTGTACACACTGCATGTCTCAGTTATCACCTATGGATACGGATTTATAATTATAGATGTAAAGTCAAAACCATGTAAAGTCCCATGGGTCCTCAAATATTTTTGGGCTGAATGGATAAACGCCAGAGGCCTTAACACAATTATGGGCAGATAGAATAGAAAAACATTGTGGGGATTAACTCAGAAATAATTTATCAGCTAAATTAGCACCAGGTGATCGATCCATTGACGGGGGATTAGGATTAGCTCTGACCAGCTGACCCGGTCTGAGAAACCCGTTTGGTGCAGCTTTAATGGTGAATCCGTGTGGAAGGTCAAAATTGGTAATGTTGTTCTCTTTACAAGACCAGCACAATTAACCATTCCAACCGCGAAGGGGAGGGGCGGGGCTGGCAGCCTCTTTATACCTGTGCAAATGTCATGATTTTCCAGGAGTTGTGAGGACTTGTAAAAGTTTTCCAGGACTTTCCAGTACTGGAAAATGCTTTTTCTTATATCCAGGAATTTCAGAGCTTCAAGGACTGTGCGAACCATGTCGCATCACCTTTTTTTTTTTTTTTTTTTTTTGTATACTGAATCGAGGCTCGTGAAAGAGCTAACATTTATTTCACAAACAAATCAACCAGACAAACAAAATATACAAAAAGAAGGAGCGGAAGACAAGATGGGGAGAGAAGGGGAAGCACACAACCACAACATTTGAGAGCAGGGAGAAGTGTGGGAGGGAGAGGGCTTGGGGGCAGGAGGCGTGGGAAGGGGAGGGGGGGGGAGGGGGGGGGGAGAGGTATAAAACACAAGGGGACCGAAATTAGCGGAGGTAGAAAAGATCAAGGTTTTGGATGGGGGAGGATAAGAGATGGTGGTGAACAGCTGTTTTAAAGACCTGGAGGGTGGAGTGGGATTGAAGAGAGTGAAGGAGTTTGTTCCAAAGGTGGGAGAAAAGAGGAATGAAGGAGGGAAGGTGAGCAGAAGTCTTGATTTTGGCAGTTTAACCATAAGAGGGTTGCAGGCAGATCTTGTGCGACCTGTAGGAATATTTGGGGGACAGAGCCCAGAGAGGGCTGGGGGGGGGGGGCAAGGCCAGAGAGGAGTCGGTAGAAGACGGAAAGACCACCAACCTGCCTGCGGTGAGTGAGTGAAAGGCCCTTGGAGTTAGCTTCATCGCGGGAGATTCCAATGATTCTGAACGCTTTGGTTTCAACAGCGTGAAGACGGGCTAGGTGTGAGGCAGGAGCACCAGACCAGAGGGGAGAGCAGTATTCCATAGAGCTGCGGATGAAAGCCTTGTATGTGGTGAGGAGCTCAGGTGTGCCAAGGAAGGACTCCGCACGACGGAGGATGCCCAGTCGGCGACTGGCTTTGGAGGCCAGATTTGAAATGTGGTTTTCCCAGGAAAGATCATGGCAAATAGTGAGACCCAAAAGCTTGAGTGACAGAACTTCTTGGAGAGGATTATTCAGAAAGTGGATGGGAGGGTTTTCCAGTCGGTCTTTTCGGAGAGACATCGTAAGAGTGTGAGATTTATCAGGATTGAAAGACATGTTCCATTTGTTTGCCCAGTCTGTGATTTTGTCCAGGTCTGCAGAGAGCGAGGAGGCTGCAGACTGCCGATCTGAGGGATGAGGAATGGAGCGACAGAGAGTAGAGTCGTCAGCAAAGAGATAGAGAGGATTTTCAAGAGAGTCAGAGAGATCATTGATGAAGACCAGAAAAAGCACAGGGCCCAGAACACTACCTTGGGGAACTCCAGCCTGAACAGGAAGAGGAGATGAGAGAAACCCATTCAGGGCCACACGTTGACTACGACCAGAGAGGAAGTCCGCCAGCCATGCGTGGAGATTTCCATGGATACCAAAGGAGGAGAGTTTGGTGAGCAGAGCAGGGTGCCAGACCGTATCGAAGGCACGTGAAATGTCAAGGGAGACAGCTCTAATTTCCTGTTTGGCGTTGAGGACCTCCATCCATTGTTGAGAAAGCAGAAGCAGCATGTCCAGAGTAGAGTGACCAGGTCTGAAACCAAATTGATGATCAGAGATCAAGCCATTGGAGAAGAGGAAAGATTTCATATCTGAAGCAATGATGGATTCCATGACTTTGCTGATAATTGGGAGAAGGCTGATTGGTCTGTAGTTGCTGGGATCTGTTTTTGCACCTTTTTTGTGCAAAGCGGTGATGTTGGCTGATTTCCAAGCAGATGGCAGATGACCTTGAGCAAAAGAGAGGGTGAAGAGAACAGAAAGAGGGAGTGAAAGAGCGGAAGAACATGATTTTAGGAGCCGTGGGCTGATGCCGTCAGGACCAGTTGCAGAATCAGAGTCGAGGGTTTGCAGAAACTTTTCCACCTTGTCAGGAGGAAAGGACACAGAGTCCAGGAGCAGCTGGGTACGACTGGGTACGGTGGGTACAGAGAGGGATGGGTTTGGGACACAAGATTTAGAGGCAAACACAGAGTTGAGGCATTCAGCTTTTTCACGTGCGGAGTCAGCCGTTAAGCCGTTTGAGGTGAGGGAGGGGATGGAGGGGGAACAAACACCAGAAACAGATTTGACCAGACGCCACCAGGATTTGGAAGAGGGAGACAGATAAGAGAGTTCGGTCTTGAGAACGGTGAGATATTGTTTCCTGGCTCTCCTGAGGGTGGACACACACTTGTTTCGGGCTTTGTGAAAGGAAATGAGATTTCCTTCCGTTGGATTTGCTTTCCAGGAGACGAAAGCAAGTTGTTTCAGGGCAACAGCCTCACCACAAGATTCCGTGTACCATGGACGGGAGGAAGGGTATGACAACTGAAGACGAGATGGGATAAATCTGTGCATGAGAGAGAGCAATTTACTTTGAAAGAATTCCCAGGATGAGTTGATGTCAGAGGCGGTAGAGATGGGAGACCAGTCCAGATGATTGATGGCTGCTTGAAGACCGTGCCAGTTGGCCTGAGTGAAATGCCAGACTCGTCGACGCTGAGGAGGCTCTCTGAGAATGGTCAGAGAGATGTCCACTTTGACAAGCACATGATCAGATGAGCCGATTGGAGCAGAAGAAGAGCAGCAGACATTTTCAGGGAAGTTTGTCATAACCAAATCCAGAAGAGAAGATGCTCCGTTGACTGAGATCCGGGTCGGGAAATTGACAGATTGTGTCAGTCCCAGTGAGTCGCAGAAGTCCTTTGCTGAAGAGCCATGGCTGGTGAGAGAAGTACCCACACCCAGCCAACTGGCATGGTGACAATTGAAATCACCACATATGAGGAAGAGAGAGTTGGGATGGGTAGATAGAAGTTGGTCCATATTATCAGACAGCGAGATGTAGATGGAGTCATCGCTGTTTGGTGGACGGTACAACACACATATGAACAAAAGGTGGGAGCGAAGGGGAAGCCGTAGCCAAAGGTATTCCTGGGGGTGAGGTGGAGAGAGGGCAGTGGAGGGCGAGTGAGGAAGAGTTTTTTATAAAGATAGCAACCCCACCTCCAGGACGAGGCTCAGGTCTATCATACCGGAGGAGGGAGTAACCTGGGAAAGATACCAAGGAATCAGAGACATCATGAAGGAGGAAAGTTTCTGTTAAGCAGATCACATCTGGTTTGTCAGAAGCAACCTGTATGGAGAGATCAGTCAAGTTTGAGCGGAGGCCCCGGATGTTTGAGGTCCATACCGTTAATGAAGAGGAAGGGGGAACATCGGGTCCAGAACAGGGGGGGGGGGGGGGGGAGGGGTAGGGTAAGATGTGGAAGAGGAGGAAGAGGTAGGGAGAGCTGTTGAAGGTGTGTCAGAGATTTCAGAGATTTCAGAATAGCTTGGAGAAAGGGAAGAATGGGGCGGACAAAAGGTTTGATGGAGATTGGGTGAGGCACAGTGAGGTGTTATTTGAGGAGGGGGAAGAGCGAGGCAGAAGGTTGGGGGAGATGAAGGTGAAAGTTGGAAGGGGGAAGAAGCAGGGAGGATGCTTTGAGGAGGAGGGGTGAGAGGGGAGTCTAGGAGGGGAGGAGCGAGGGAGAGTCTCGGAGGGGAGGGGTGTGGGGGGAGTTTAGGAGGGAGGGGAGGGAAGGGGCAAGGGGGGAGATTTGAAAGGGATGGGTGATGGGGAGGATTTGGAGGGGAGGGGTGAGATTGGATTTTGAAAAGTGTACGATTCATGGGAAACGAACATTTTTTGCAAAATGAGTTTGAGACCTTCGAGTCAAAAATACGTTTGAGGACACTGAAGGAGGGGTGGAGTTCTGGATAGTTTAGGGAATGTAGAAAGGAGGAACTGTACGAGATGGTATTATATATATTTTTTGGAATGAATAGATTTGGTGAGCAAGACGTAATGCTATTATGTTAGTTACCTCATGCTATTATGTTAGTTACCATCGTAGTAGATGCTACAAATGAAAAACCAAAACTACAACTGGAAACATAAGAGGTAATTGTTTGGTCACCTAAGCAAAGTAGTCAAGGAGCCGGTCAGGCTGGTGATGCGGCGAGCAAGGTACAGAGATGACCATGGTCCCTCCAGATCAAACTCTGGTAGAAGCAATGTAGGTGCTTTGTACACAGATTCCTCTGAAATACATAAAAGCACATCAAATGTTAACCGCTGCATGGAAACACCGTGATGCTAAAGCACTCAATTTCAGAACACAACTTACGGACTTGCTGCTGGTCACGTATGCATTGATGTCATGTACAAGGCAACTGGTTCCTTATGGTCAGTCAAATTGAGATCAAGACCTTTTCACTTTTCATGTCATGACTTCATTGGTCTCGCTATAATACGCGACTTTCAAAATGACGGAATCTGCCCCTGGTAATGAGGTCCACCAGGGCGACTGGATGTATATCATGTGTGCCAGATAAGAATTGCAGCATAAAATAGCTCACAGAGCTATTAAAGAAGCAGAAAATACTTGGAAACGTACATGCAAGAAAGGGATGTGCCCCTGGAATTAAAGATTGGAGAACTTTCTGTCCAACTCACCCAAAACGTTGATATACAGTACTGCAAAAACTCCCAACAATGTGGGCCCTTGAAAGGCTGAAGGTTCGTAGATGAGTGTTCTAACCAAACCTTTGTGCTTCTTAACACTGATGGGAAGGTCATATCTGGGGCTCGTTGTTACGGATTCGTCACTTCCGTCGTTGTGGTTTTCATCCACTGTAAGCATTTTTGGTTCCATGTACTATTATTGTTATCGTTTAAGTGAAATGGAGATAACTGTTTTCAAAAGGTGAAAAGTTAGTGTTTTAAAAGAAACCGGAAACCGGATCGGGAGAAACCGGAAGAAGAAGAGGAGGAAGCAAACAAAAGCGGAGCAAGTGAGGTCGGGGAAGAGAAAAAGCCGAGCTGCTTTGAGGTCTTGAGGAGACGCTGGCGAACGTGGGTCACGGGTGAACTTTGGTTTTCCCGGGAAAGGGATTCCTGCGACAGAGTTGTGATCGCGGTGACAGATAAACCTGTGTGACGGGTTTTGCGGTTGATTCCGAAGAGAATCGTTGTTGGAGAGCAGGTACGCCTCCATTACGGGCCTGCCCGCCATTTCGCCTCGCTCCCGCCATTTCGCATCGCTCCAGCCTTTTCACCTCGCTCCAGCCATTTCACCGCACCCAGCCGTTAGCCTGGTTTGCATGTGTAACGTGGATTTCGAGTGGGAATTTGCGGTCCTCCGTTTGGGAGGCGGGAGCCGTTGAACGTTCATACCCGAAGGTGTGATTTCCCAGTCGCCTTTTGGGTGCACCTTTGCGCCTCTTTGGCAGCGTTGACTGTCAGCGGACTTGGATTCTGGTCTCGATACGACCTTTTTCTTGCGATCACCGGAGCGTGGATCGACTTTGGCTTGGTGCCGGGACAGAGACTTTGGGGAATGTTCTTTTCGCTCACTTGGAGCACAGTGAGTTATTGAGTAAGAAACTGATGGTACCATCATAGGGCGCTACATGATATAATATTTGTTGTACAATTGATTAATATTGTACTTGTGCTGTTATTCTTGTGTGACATTAATACAATACTTGTTTTTTGGTAACAATTGGTTGGTGTGGTTTCACCATTGGTCATTGACACACAGAATAACACATCTTTCTGCCGTGACTCCTTTCGGAGCTCGGAGGTACACCGTGTCCGGGGTTTGGGGAGGAGCACGTAACACTTGTCAATACACAAGGTAAGTTTAAAATGAAGCTATTTACCATTAATCATGTTTGGAAGGTGGAGAGGGCAGGGGGTCGTCGTTGTATGGGGCTGTGGAAGTTGTATGAGGCTGTATAGAATATATAGTTTGTTTGGTTGTAGCGCCACAAGATAAATTAAATATTTGCGGGTTTCAGGAGGTGGAACGGAGTCCTCCCAGGACCCAAAGTATCCCCCTCCACTTCGGTGAGGGAACACAGTATATGGACCAGGTTTTGTTCCAAGGGCTCTTTTCAGGATCGTCACCGAACCCCGGATTGCCTCCAGTTGTAGTTCATTTCTGGTAATATTCCTGGTTGTGTGTGTGGGTGTGTAATATATATTAAATGTCATGTATAATACACAGTACATGTCACGTATAATATACAGTACATGTCACGTATAATGTGTGTACATAACATACAGTACAACATGTTATGTATAATGTGTGTATATAATACAGTCGGATCCCGCTATTCGCGGTTCCGCTATTAGCAGATTCTGCGAATTTGCGGGTGATAAAATGCGACCCATTTCTCTATTCGCGGAAAAGTGTCCCGCAAATTCGCGGGTTTTTTTCTCTTCGGGGCCCTGTTCCGTGAAATCGCGTTTTTTTTTTTTTCCTATTCGCGGCTGTGCTCCGCGAATTCGCTGTTTTTCAGGGGCACAAGAAAAAAAATTCACTAGCCGTTAGCTTGACATACGGCATTTATAAAACCTTCGCTGATTATCGTCGACATTCTCTGGATTTGCCACACCAATCGCAGATTTTGCCTCGCCATTCGCGGTGTGTTCCTCTCTATTCGCGGATTTTCATGACTCTGGAACCTATCCCCTCTTTTTCCATTGAAACAATGCCCCGCTATTTGCGGTTTCACAATTCACAGATTTTCCAGGAACATATCCCCCGCGAATAGCGGGATCCCACAGTATACAGTATAATATGTCATGTATAATATGTCACGTATAATATGTGTGTATATAATATACAGTAAAATATGTCATGTATAACAAACATTCTGAGTATTGCGCTGCAATAATGTCCCCTACCAAAGTTCAAAGTGCCATAACTTTGTCAAAAATGATCGAATATGCAAATTTATGCACAGTTGATGCTGGTTTTCAAACTTGATCTGAGGTATGCTGAGACACATGTGTGTCACGCCTCGCCTCGTTGATAAGCCCGCAAGGTCGCTCTGTGGAGCGGCCTGCACATATTGCACTGTGTGAATTATATAATTACCAACGCACGGTCTGAGGTACCAGCGATTCAAGAGATATCCATTTTTATTTATTTAATATTTTCGTTTAATTAACGATATCTGCCAAACCACGTGCCCTATCGCAAATTCCAAAAGAACATTTTAGTAGACTGACATGCTGAACAGATCTGTGAAGTTTCCCCTCGATTGGATCAAAAATGAGGGAGGAGCTATGTTTTAAAGGTTCACGCTTAAAAACGTCATAACTCTGAAACCATGCGACGCATGACGTCATGCTCGCTGACTTTTTTGTTCGTCATGGGTATGCGATTCTGCCTGCAAAGTTTGGCCCGAATCTGTTCAGCCGTTGCAGAGAAAAAGGGATTTTCGTGTTTTCATGAAAAACAATATGGCGGCCGAACCACGTGACCTGTGACGTCATAATTACCATTAAAATATTCTACAGACTGAGTCGCTCCTTCGGTGAAAATTTGATCTCAATCGTTCCTATTATTGCAGAGAAAATCTTTTTTAAAGGAAATTAAAACTTAAAATGGCACTGAGTTAAGGATCATCAGAATTATCAGAATTCCCAAAGTTCAAAGTGCCATACCTTTGTCAAAAATGATCGAAACGTCGTGAAGTTCGAACTTGATCTGTAACTTATCATTAGGAAACCATGTGCCAAGTTTGAAATCATTAGCATTGAGAGTTTAGAAAAAAAGTCCGGAAAACTTTTTTGTGTGACGGACTGACGGACTGACGGACCGTGGGACGGAGTGCAAACCTATAGTCCCCTCCGGTGTACACCGGTAGGGGACTAATAAGTGTATAATCAGAGCCGTGCATGTGTACACGGAAATCATGATTTGTGTGTGTGTGTGTGTGTGTGTGTGTGTGTGTGTGTGTGTGTGTGTGTGCGTGCGCGCACGTTTGTGAGCCGTCGTGATCCCATCCTTGAAAAGATGGAAAAAGCTTTGTGTGTGTGGGTGGAGGATGAGACACAGAAAGGCATGGCCCTCAGTGGTGCTGTGGTGAGAGGAAGGCCATGCAGTTATACAAACACTACGTTGTTGAAACAATATATTTTGTTTGTCTGTTTGATTTTTTTTGTGATAAATGTTAGCTCTTTCACGAGCCTCGATTCTGTATACAAAAAAAAAGAAAAAAAAAAAAAAAAAGCCGCCACTGATAATCATCTCCACTCGCGAGTCTATTAAGACTAAACGGAGTCTTCCTTGGTTCTGATGTATCCATATTCACCGCGGCAGCAAGGAACCACGACTCGTGGATGAAGCAATCTCCTTATCCGTGCACTGTTTGCCCCTCCGCCATCCATGAAGTGACCTCCTGGGTACGCCCAGTCTCTGTCTCTTCTCTCTCAATCTCAGCCACCTCGGTGTCATCCTTCCTCGGTCTCATCCCTCCCTGATGGGATAGAGACGGCAAAACCCAGCAAGGCCAGGTCGCCAGGCAGTGTCCCAAACACATGTCAATCGGCGCAACTACGGGCACTACACTTCCCCACCAAAGCTTCCACCCCTGCACATTTGTCATTGCCAACGAAGCTGTTGTGTTTGGCACAGTCTTGAATCCCACAAAGCTCAGTTCCATGTAGGCATAACATGGCAACAAGGGAGACTCAGAAGCTCGGGTTTTTGTTCTCAGCATGGTGGGGGTCAGAAAAAAACACAATCAGCCGCAAGGCCAGGCCTTGTCCCAGACAACACGCACAACTCAGGCCCCATGTGCGGCGTGGCCATCCTCCGCATCAAAACTGCTGTGCACGGCTGGGTTCTCATTCCCATCGAAGCCGTTGTATTTGGTGTGGTCCTCAATCCCACAAACCTTGGTCTCTCTCACCTTTAACGGTCGGTCCCTTGCAGGAGGGGGTCCACCAAAGCTCGGGCCTTCCCTTCCAGCAGCATTGGGGGAGCAAGTCCCACTAAACTCCGGGGCCAGGCCACGTCACAAACGCATGTCAAAAGACATGACACCAGGCACCTCGTCTCAAAGCTGCCATTTTCGCGTTCGTCTTCACTGCCTTCTAAACTGATGTATTTCACGCAGCCCTAGGTCCTCTCCGTCCCAGGTGAGAGGGAGGTGGAAAATCATGCCATCTCCCCCTCGCCACCGCCATCTTGTGTATCGTGTGTGTGTCTGTGTGTGCTTGTGTTATTATCCTCTGCCTCCGCTAACTGATGGTATTAACAAGAAATGGTACAAACCCGATCCCTCTCTTCCACGGATATTTCTCATTTTCCTATATTTTCACGAGTCAGATTAGCATTCAGGAAAAGAGCAATTATGGTTAACCGTTTCGATGTTGCCACTTTTGTCTAAATGATGAAAATGATGTATAAAAGGCAATATAATCAAACATTTGGCGCAAGTAATGGCAGGTTAAATGTGCCCAGCGAGCTGAACTGAGTCACTGTAAACACACACACACACACCGCGCATGGGCAAAAGGCTTAATTTAGCATTCATACATCATTTTGAAAGTTGCATATTGCTGATGGTTTTTCTGTACCAAACTGCTGTTTCTAACTGTTCCATCTATGTTCGATTTATGTGTTGCCGGTAGACCAACTAGCAACTGCTTATTGGAACTCAACACTATAATAAATAGAGCAGAACAACCAAGTGTGTAGCATATTTGGCAGTTTGTTGAGTTTTATTGTTGTTGTTTGTTGGCTTTTAAAGAATAATTACAGGCCATCAGGATATAAAAAACAAATTTAAAGGCTACCTCCCACTTACCCATTTGGCTGTGTGGGTAAATAAGGGACAATGTGTGGTGTAGTGCACCCAACAGGGTTTGCACCACGTGTTGCCAGCCATGTTGGCTCTGAGACCCCTGCATTTTGTTTGTCGGTAACCGGCAAATTCCAGCGAGACCTTTGCAGGCCATCTGTGCACAACCATGATGATGAAAAGAGGGATTAGTACTTTATACAAAGCATTTCATACAGTATTTGGACCAAAAGAGTTAGTTAATAGTCATAAACATGAATTTTTTTTATTTGATCATTATATGCAGTTTAATTGCAATTTTTAAAAATAAGCTCATCATAAGCTCATCAATGGAAGCAAACGGAGAGAAAACAATTAAAAGAAAACTCCGATGCTCACCTCACGCAGTGTCGGGTCGTCTGCATCCAGGTGCTGCAAGAACACGCCTTCCAACTTACCCTGAAAATGAACATTTGATTGAATGAATTCAAAAAAATGAATGAATGAAAAAATCCCGTTGTCTGCCTTATTGCAGAGTGTAAGGATCAGCTACTTGGTATTTCAATCAACCAGATAGGCAGGTGCATACGTTGTCCAGATTCCACAATGTCTCCAGATATTCATAAGTAGAAGGTTTATTCTTTAAAACTTTATGCTATTTCACAACATAATGATTTTAAAAAAAAATCCACCCCAGCCAAGAACAGAAAACATTCACGAGCCGATGTCGCTTGATCAAATAATTGTTAATAATTATCAGCTTCAGATAAGCCATCCCAAAGTTGTGAACAAAACGGGAATACTCGAGTCCTTCAAACTATTAACATTGTTTCGTTGTAAAAGTATGTCTTACTTATCGCTCACAACTTGTTTTTTTTTTAAATAACAATAATAAAAAGTGAAAATTCCTTGGCAAAAGTCATTCCAACGTTGCAAGCCAATATTAAATTCAACTTAGGCCTTCAATTTTGCCAAAAGGTCTTCATTAATCAAATATTAATTCCTTTGACATCAATTGTCTTGTTGCGATTTTTATCCCAAAGTATTTCCACTTCAGTCGAGACAGAGCTGCAATAGGAATAGTTGCCAAATAAAAGTAGGCAAGAAATTGCTGAATTAAAGAGAACGGCACTCGGTAGGGCACATAGTCTTGCCTCGTGCGCTCATTCTGAACAATACCATCGTTAACCGAACACACTATTGTTATGGCCCACTGCAGTTATCGCCCATATACCCTTATCATCCATGCATCCTTTATGCCACATAGATAGGCATTATCCCTTGCTTTATTGACTTTATTGCTTTATCGGACAAGTGGTTGCAGAGAAAAACATTTTAAAAGTGAAAATATATAGGCGCACACACACGCCCGGGCGTTGCAACAGTCTCAGGTAAAGCCGCCCGCCCATAGACCCTCCTTAGGCCCTGATATTTTTTATTGCCGTTAAGAAGCTTTATTCCATCACGGGTGATGAAGGTCGAGTTTCTTCGAAATAGTGTGTGTAGTTTCGGAGAAGTAAGCAAACAAGTGGAACATGTCTTTCAATCCTGACAAATCTCACACTCTTACGATGTCTCTCCGAAAAGACCGACTGGACAACCCTCCCATCTACTTTCTGAATAATCCTCTCCAAGAAGTTCTGTCACTCAAGCTTTTGGGTCTCACTATCTGCCATGATCTTTCCTGGGAAAACCACATTTCCAAGCTGGCCTCCAAAGCCAGTCGCCGACTGGGCATCCTCCGTCGTGCGAAGTCCTTCCTTGGCACACCTGAGCTCCTCACCACATACAAGGCTTTCATCCGCAGCTCAATGGAGTACTGCTCTCCCCTCTGGGCTGGTGCTCCTGCCTCACACCTAGCTCGTCTTCACGCTGTTGAAACCAAAGCATTCAGAATCATTGGAATCTCCCGCGATGACGCTATCTCCGAGGGCCTTTCACTTAATCACCGCAGGCAGGTTGGTGGTCTTTCCGTCTTCTACCGACTCCTCTCTGGCCTTGCTCCCCCAGCTCTCTCTGGGCTCTGTCCCCCAAATATTCCTGCAGGTCGCACAAGATCTGCCTGCAACCCTCTTATGGTTAAACTGCCAAATTCAAGACTCACTGCTCACCTTCACTGCTTCATTCCTCTTTTCTCCCGCCTCTGGAACAAACTCCCTCACTCTCTTCAATCCCACTCCTCCCTCCAGGTCTTTAAAACGGCTGTTCACCACCATCTCTTATCTTCCCCAATCCAAAACCTTGATCTTTTCTACCCCCGCTAATTTCACCCCAAATCCACTTTTTTGAGGTGACTTTTGACTTCTTTCCTGGAAGTCCTTGGTGTCCTGGCGTTTTATACCTATCCTGCCTCCCCCCAGGCCCTCTCCCTCCAAAAACATCTCCCGATGTCCCTGCTCTCAAATGTTGTGTTTGTGTGCTTCCTCCCCTTCTCTCCCCATCTTGTCGACCGCTCCCCTTTTTATATACTTTGTTTGCTTGTTTGTTTGATTTTTTGTTTGATAAATGTTAGCTCTTTCACGAGCCTCAACTCTGTACACAAAAAAAATAAAAAAATTGGGGGGGCAATCCCCCCCGTTAACTACCCATATGCTGGTTTTTATATACCGTGAACAAACTTGAGTATATCACGGATGATGAAGGTTGTGGTCAAATTTCATAGAAATCATGTGTGTGGTTCCGGAGAAGAAAGGAAATACCTATCTTTGGGGGTCAGACCTGGACCCAATTTGACCCCCGGTAGATCCCCTTACACCCTGAATTAATTTTTTTTAATGCCGTGGACAAACTTTGGTACATCAGGCGTGATGAAGGTTGTGGTCAAGTTTCATCGGAATTGTGTGTGTCATTTCGGAGAAAAAGTTCTGAGTGTTCTACATACAGCCTGACTGACTGATTGGCAGACACCACGTGCGATGCTAATCCCTCCCATGAACAACTTTTGTTCCAGGTGAGCTAATAATGGAAGGATAAGAGAAAAGGTAATAAGGCTCCATCAGCTAAGAAAATATCAGAATTGGTGCATCCATGACAAACTTTCGGCCATAAAGGGTATATATTTTGCAACGGATGTAGGGAGGGTATGCGGGATTTGGTTTCACTTGCTGTTAAAAGTCATCTTGGATTATTCGAGTCACAGGGAGAAGGATACAAGTAATACAGTACGATTTGATAGACCAGGAAACAGATATATGCAGGTTGTTCAGTTTACAAAAAGCTTGGAGCTAATAAAGAATGCATTCCAGGGATATACTCACACGGCTACTTCCACAACCTCGTGGGAAGAATTTCAGGCAGGAAAGCAGGCCTTTCAGAGATTCCCGCCATCTCTGCATGGGACACAAGACAAAAAGGCTCACAGGAGAAGAAAAAAAACGATCGATGGCTGTTATTAGTTTGTTATCCCCAACGCTTTTTTAAATAATTGGCACCGTCTGTCAGTTTGTCACACATCTCCGAAACGGTTGTGCAGAAATTCACCAAACTTGGTAGTTATGATGGAAAGAAGGTGCGAGAGCAGCAAGCGGTGGGGTCAAATATCAAAACATGTAATTACGTGCACATTTTGAAATGAAACTGTGTATGCAATCAACATTGGAGAACGCATGGAATATGTAACGGCATTTTCGATTTGACCCCCAGTTCATGCCCCAGCGGGTGGGGACTATGGGTCACAGAGGTCAAAACGGAAAACTATCTCAGCTCAAAATTTGATATTGGGTCGGTCATTCCTGGTGGGAATTTTTGCCATTTGTCAAGTTTGCTTTAGGCGGGAAGTGTGGCGATTTGCGTTAGTGCACCAACGACTTCGCTCTAGTTTGCATTATAAACCACGTCATTGTTCTCGAGAAGAGCAAATGTAGTATGTCCATGGCCTAAAAATCAAAAGAAATTCAATTAACGATCATTTCGGTAAGAAATGTTGTTTTACAACAAAAGCTTCAAGTTATTTTGAGGGTGCACTTGTAATGTAATTCATTACTTGCACGTCCACCAATCAAACAATACGTCAAGGGACGATCAACAATTATTAAAGATAATTAAAGGTGTATCAGCAGCAGAGTGAAGTCACATTCCCTGACATTTTGCAGATTTAAATGAACTAAGGATGTGTGAGCAAATTAAAGACATGAGAAGAGGCTATTTGGTCCATCATGCCTGTGTGATATCCACATCCCATCAGCTTAATCTCTAAATTCATTTGTATTTCGGTGCTCAACAAATGGCTAATGTTAATTCAATCAAACACACCGAATCACTTTAAATGATCTATCCTGTTGCGCAGTATTTAAAATGTATGGAGTTAAAACCTGGTACCTTGGGTTTAAACCTCCACACTTCAGGCCTGATGTGATGTTATAGCCTCACTGTTCACTGTTGCCATAGACAGAAAAACCATGTGCAGCTCATCCCTCTAAATCTCACTGTACGAGCATGGCCACTTTTGAATGTGCGATGGATGTCTATGTCCTTCCGACTCCTCAAATTTTGATTTGATGGATTTGTACAAGATTGAGAGCAAAGACAATCGGAAGGTCAAGTGCAACAGGGTGAACAAAAACCAACACAACTTTGTTTGGGAGGAAATGTGGGGAGAAAGAGGAAACATGGAAGGACGATACTGCAATGTTGTTTGAGAACAGGATAAACACATCACGGCCAAAGACTTAAGGCCGTGGGATGTAAATGTTCATGGGAAGGAGTGGTGGCCCACAATTTGTATTTCTGATTATGCAAGTACTGTGTACATACTTTGTGGATGTCCATGCAAAGGTCAATTCATAACGGCTTTAAAGTACAATCCATGTGTCGTCAGGATCTTGCAGCCCATTTTTCCCTACCTCCCATTATTCTCATTTTATTCCCTTAAAAGTGTATCCCACGGTGCCCTTTGGGTGTCTTTGAAGCTTGTAGAGGGAGACGGCTGCGGTCGGGTTTCTGTCCAACGGGTGTGCTACGGTCCATCCCAATGAAAGTGGTAGCAGGTGGACAAAAATAAATAAATAAATAAACGAGAGGACCAGTCAAGGATCACAAAGGACCACAGAGGACTGAGAGAGGGCCCGACAAGGATGAGAGCGGGTGGCTAAAAAAGCATCACCTCCGCTTGACCCTGCTTCACACTCATTGCGATCTAGTCCTGCCGGCACCTAGTTTGTGGAGAAAGTGGATTTCAAACCGTGCAAGGCTCAGGAGCATCGGAGAGCTTGCCCAAGTACACCACTGCAACGGGACAAGAGGTATCATATTCTGGTGGTCGGGTTTTCTTTTCTTTTCCTCTGGTTTCCCCCCTGTGCTTCTATATTATTCATTCTACCCTTTACTATCCAATAGGCCGTTACATGATCCGTAGATATACAGGGAGGTTTTTACGGCATAGCCCATCGGGCAGAGCTGTCGAGAACAGTGTTTGTCAGTCCGTATGTACAGTCACGTGAAAAAGTAAGTACACCCCATGTAAAGTTTTGACTTTTTCAACATATTTCAACATACAGCTATTTGATCTTCATTTCAACAATATTGAAAGATAAAGGTGATATAATATAACAAATATCATGAAACATTTCCATTTTGTAGTCCATTGTACAATTCAAATAAACATAAATGCAAATTTCGCATGTGGAAAAAGTAAGTACACCCTTGGCTCTAATAGGTGGTATTGCCCCCTTTGGCAGAAACAACCTCAAGTAGGCATTTCTTATAACTGTCTACCAGTCTCTGACATCGACTGGGAGAAATTTTTTCCCACACCTCCATGCAGAATTCTTTCAGCTGTGCGATGTTTGAGGGGTTTCTTGCATGCACAGCTCGTTTCAAATCCCCCCACAACATCTCGATGGGATTTAGATCCGGGCTTTGACTTAGCCATTCCAGAACCCTCCATTTCTTTCTTTTCAGCCATTCCTTGGTGGATTTACTGGTATGTTTAGGGTCATTGTCATGTTGCAAGGTCCACCGTCGGTTGAGCTTCAACACTCCGACAGATGGCCTCACATTATCCTCAAGCACCGTCTGGTACAATGAAGAATTCATAGTGGATTCCATGATGGTGAGCTGCCCAGGCCCTGATGCAGCAAAGCTGCCCCAAACCATAATATTTCCACCACCATGCTTTACAGTGATGTTCTTTCAGGTTCTTGTGGTCAAATGCTGTCTTTGGTTTTCGCCAAACATGTCTTCTGGTGCTGTGGCCAAATAGCTCTACCTTTGACTCATCTGTCCAGAGCACATTGTTCCAGAAGTGCTGGTCTTTGCCTCGGTGTTCATTGGCAAACTTTAGTCTTGCCCTGATGTTCTTTCTGGACAGCAAAGGTTTCCACCTGGCACACCTCCCATGCAGATCAAATTTGTGCAGCCTCTTTCTAATGGTAGACTTGTGCACTTTGACATCAACAATGGCAAGAGCTACCTGTAGGTCCCGTGATGACATTCTGGGGTTCTTGGAGACTTCTTTCAGCATCTTGCGGTCTGCTCTCGGGCTGAATATGCTGGGGCGGCCTGGCCTGAACAAGTTGGCAGTTGTTTGGAATCTTCTCCACTTGTAGATGATCTTCCGGACAGTCGAATGATTGATTTCAAATTGTTTGGAGATCTTTGAATATCCCTTCCCAGACTCATAGGCATCTATAACCTTCTTTCTGAAGGCCTCAGAGCTCTTTTGATCTAGGCATGGTGACTCCGCACACTTCAACAACAAAGAGCAAACCAAACTAAATGTCTGAGGTTTAAATAAGACAGGTTACTCCAAGATCCTCTCTAACGATGTTCTTATCATTTGCACCTGAGCTGGTGCACCTGATTCTAATTTTAGGTATTTGAAGTAGTGATAAATGTAGGGGTGTACTTACTTTTTCCACATGCGAAATTTGCATTTATGTTTATTTGAATTATACAATGGACTACAAAATGTAAATGTTTCATAATATTTGTTATATTATATCACCTTTATCTGTCAATATTATTGAAATGAAGATCAAATAGCTGTATGTTGAAATATGTTGAAAAAGTCAAAACTTTACATGGGGTGTACTTACTTTTTCACGTGACTGTATGTATGTATGTATGTATGTCCCCTCAAACGTATACCAATCAGAGCTGAGGATCTGGTCACATGACAGGGTGATGTGATTACGTCTGATGTCATTACGGTGTACGCGGCTGACTCTCCACACTCCGCCATTTTGATTCATATGCCATTCATGCCGAACATATCGTAGAACCTGTAATATATCACAATCACCATGCTCTACCTTTACGTTTTTCATTCAATGTGAAACACAAACAAACCAATTGTTAAAATGCCCATTAAATATTGAAAGCATTGGCGTTATGACTCATCTTTGGACCGCTTCAGACAAATTAAGCCCAGGTTTCTGAATACAGTAGTGTATCTTTTCAGTAGTATCGTTTTCGTAATAGTAATAATAATATAGTAAATATAACCATAATACTTTAATTCCAATGTCGTGAATGGAAAGTTAATGAATTGAAGCGGTGTATGGTTCATGATCAGTGATGAGCATTGTTCGGGCACTAATATTAATAACCGAGGAAGTAAGGAATTCGCCTCGGTTTTTTAATAGTAATATCATTTTCGAAATAACGATAATGTAACGTTAATATTATAGTAAATCGAATCATAACACTAAACCCTTCGTAGTGACTGCAAACGTACTGGAGGTAAAAAATATATCATGTTCTACATATTAAAGTCGCGGCAGTTTTGTGTCCGTTACTTCATTACGTCTATGATGTCATTACGATGGCTGACTGCACCGACCGACATTTGAATTTACAAGTATACCCACTCACTACGGGAGTGGCAGGAAGGGCCATTCATCTTTGGGGTATATAGATTACAGTCGATCTATGGTCGGGTCTCAAGAACATTGGGTGTGTGTTCATTTACAACGTTTCTTGTGGAGAGATCGCCAAGTGGTTTAAGCATTCGAGCAAGCACTCCATTCAAAACCATTAAGGAACGGCTGGCTTGGCAAGCGCTAGCTAGCTGCTTGGTGAATGAGCACACCTTCAACCCTTGTGGGGTATATAGATTACAGTAGATCTTCCCTCAGTTCTGTAAGTAAAACTTACCTCATGGATGTCGAGATTCCTCCAAATTTCTTTGTTTAATGTTATAAACAGCATTAGTGACGGTTTGAAAAGTTAATAATATGTTTGTGGTTTATAATATTTTACAAGCCCGGCTACGCCACTGTTAGACTTTTGGTCTTGTTTTTAATGCTGTTGTTGTTGTTGTTGTTTCGTATGCAGCCTGTGGCTGCTGGTTGCATCATTTCCCTGGAAGTGCGTTTGTGCCGCTGATGCAGTGCCCCAATTACCAGTGAGCTGGTTCTCAATTTGCCGACCTCGGAAGAATGACAGGCTGAGTCAACCCCCCTGACGTTAATTCAACAATCGACCGGGATTAAAACTCAGGATCCTATGATCCCAAGCCAGCACCCTAACCGTTAAGCCAACACCAGGTTTTTTATTTTTCAATATACACATTTAATGCTCATCTCAAGTAAATGTTCCTTTATAAATCAAATGTGTTTATTTTAATTGCACTTTTAAAATTATTATTAATAAATTATCAGCTCATAAGTCTGCCTTCCCTCTCTGTAATCTTTGCGGGAAAGTCAGTGTGGAGAAACGTTAGTGAGCGTGTGGACGTGGAGGCCACGTAACCGTGCATGTGCTTTATTCAAAACCAACCAATCAGAATGATCGGGTGTAACCCGGGGCAACACCGCCTGCTGTGAATGTGGTCTGTTAAAATCCAGACACGTTGCAGTTAATTAGAAACACAAATGGATCAACATAGAGTGTAAAATTGCACCCGCAAAAGTTTAATTTGACAATGACCAAACGTGATGGAAAATACCTGTGCAACTTTTCCCTGCAGATTTGTTAACACTTTCAGGTAAAAGTTAACGGTCATTTTGCAAATTAATCCGGCCACCAGTACACACAAAAAGCTTCGCCATGCATCTACAAATTACTTTCACGATTGAGTTACCAATTCGAAGAGTGTGTAAGAATAGTTTTAGTATTGGCTGGAATCAAACCTGCTGATGTAGAGAGAGCAGCGAGGACAGCAGCCCTGGTAGTAAAGATAGGCTGACATCTCTGGAAAGTTCAGGAATGGTAGAGGCAGCTTGAAGTAGAGAGTCCAATGCTGCGACAGCCAAACAGAGGGTTCCATCCCCCATGCTTGGCTGCAAAGGGAGGACCATAAATAAGTCAATAATATGATATACTGAAAAAGTGACAAATACATAACATTTGTCATTGGGATCGAGGTGGCTGGGGGGAAGATGACTCAATCTACATCTCTCTCGCTGACAAGATGTACAAACTTTTATCCACTCATCCCAACTTTCTCTTCCTCATATGTGGCGACTTCAGTCGTCACCATGCAACTTGGCTGGGTGTTGGTTCCTTTCTTACCAGCCATGGCAATTCAGCAAAGGTCTTCTGTGTCTCCATGGGACTGATTGAATCTGTGAACTTTCCAACCCAGATTTCTCCCAATGGCAAACCCTCCCTTCTGGACTTGGTGATGACTTACTTTCCCGCAAATGTCTCCTGCTCTTCCTCTTCTCCAATTGGTTCACCTGATCATATGCTTGTGAAAGTCAACATCGCTCTGGCTATTCTCAATGAGCTGCTTCAACGCCGGCGAGTCTGGAATTTCACTCAAGCAGATTGGCAGGGACTGCAAGCCTCCTATATCGACTGGACTGGTCTCCCATATACACTGCCCCTGATGTTAACTCAGCCTGGAAATTCTTGCACAGAATCCAGAATCCTGCTCTCTCTCTCTCATGCACAGATTAATCCCATCTCGTCATTAATAATCCTCCCCTTCTTCGCGCCCATGGTCCACTGAATCTTGTGGTGAAGCAGTTGCTTTGAAACAACTTGCCTTCTCTTCCTGGAAGGCAAATTCGACCATATGCAATCTCCATGCATTCCAAAAAGTCCGCAATAAGTGTGTGTCCACTCTCAGGAAAGCCAGAACAAATATCTGTCCAACCTCAAGAATGAACTTTCAAACTTGCCTTCCTCCTCTAAAACCTGGTGGTGCCTTATTAGGGCTGTCTCCGCAGTATGCTTTCCTTACATCCCTTGTCTTACTTCAAATGGCATCACAGCTAACCCCGCTCATGAAAAGGCCAAATGCCTCAATTATATGTGATATTAAATTGTGGGTTGCATCTCCTAGCAGTGCCCTCCTCTCTGAATACATTACTGATGACGCAGTCCCTGAATCGACCGCGTGTCTTGGGGACGGCTTATAAAACTACCTGTAAGCGAGGAGGGATTTATTTCTGCTGTTATGGGTCTCCAAGTTGGTAAGGACGCTAATGACATGCCTATGTACTCGCATTGTCTCTGCATTGCCTCAGCATTAATGAAGGTTGTCTGGGAATGCTTGCTTATTAGTGCCTTATAATAATAATAATAATAATGCATTTATTTTATATAGCGCTTTTCAGGAAGCCCAAAGACGCTTTGACAGAGTGCAAAACATAACGCATAGCAAAACATAAAGACAATTGCAAAAAAAGAAGAATCAATAGGGAAATATTCAAAGCACAAAGGAGGGAGAAGGAGAGGAGATAGTCAGGGGTTAGATGCTGTGGGTTAAATGTTGAATGCAGTGTTGAACAGGTGGGTCTTGAGTGATGTTTTGAATGTGGTGAGTGAGGAGGAGTCTCTGATGGTGTGAGGTAGCGAGTTCCAGAGGGTGGGAGCAGCGATGGAGAAGGCCCTGTCCCCCCAGGATCTAAATTTGGTCCGGATGGGGGGGGTCAGGAGGTTGGTACCAGCAGAGCGGAGGTTGCGGGTGGGAGTGTGTCTGGAGAGGAGGTCAGCCAGGTAGGATGGGGCCAGGTTATGGAGGGCTTTGTAGGTCAAGAGGAGGATTTTGTACTGGATTCTCTGGGAGATGGGGAGCCAGTGAAGCTTGTAAAGGACGGGGGTGATGTGGTCACGGGTCCGGGAATGGGTGAGTAGACGGGCAGCGGAGTTCTGAATGTATTGGAGTTTATTGGTGATTGTTGAGGGTGAACCATAAAGGAGGCTATTGCAGTAGTCCAGACGGGAAGTGATGAAGGCGTGGATGAGGGTTTCTGCAGCCACAGAGGAGAGGGATGGACGGAGACGGGCGATGTTTTTCAGGTGGAAGAAGGCTGTCTTTGTGATCTGTTTAGTGTATTTGTCGAAGGAGAGGGTTTGGTCAAAGATGATGCCAAGATTCCGGATGTGAGGGGAGGTGGACACTGGGAAACCGTCGATGTTGAGGGCAAAGTTATGGGTGGACTTGGTGAGCGTTTTTGGGCCAATGATGATTATTTCAGATTTATCACAGTTAAGTTTGAGGAAGTTGATTTGAAGCCAGGATTTTATTTCAGTGATGCAGTTTGTCAGGATAGAGTGGGTGGCGGTGGAGATGGACTTGGTGGAGATGAAAAGCTGGATGTCATCGGCGAAGCAGTGGAATTGGAGACCATGACGGCGGATTAAGTGACCGAGGGGGGACAGGTAAAGGATAAAGAGGAGGGGGCCAAGAACTGAACCTTGGGGGACACCTTGGGGGAGGGGAGCAGTGGGGGATTTGCAGTTATTGATGGAGATGAACTGACGTCTGTCAGAGAGGTATGATTTAATCCAAGAGAGGGCAGTGCCGGTAATGTTAAAGGTGGTTTCAAGTCGGGTGAGGAGGATGGTGTGATCGATGGTGTCAAAGGCAGCGCTGAGGTCGAGGAGGATGAGAATGTTGAGGTTGCCAGCATCAGAGGAGAGGAGAAGGTCGTTGGTGATTTTGAGGAGAGCAGTTTCAGTACTGTGGTTGGACCGGAATCCGGATTGGAATGTTTCATACAGGTTATTGGCAGAGAGGTGATGCTTGAGTTGAGTGGCTACAGCGCGTTCCAAAACCTTTGACAGAAAGGGTAGGTTGGAGATGGGTCTGAAGTTATTTAGGGTGTCAGGGTTTAGTCCAGGTTTTTTCAGAATGGGGGTAACAGCAGCAATTTTGAGGGATGGTGGGACGATGCCTGTAGACAGGGAGGAGTTTATTGTTGCAATGATAAGTGGAGAAAGAGCAGGAAGGGAGGCCTTGACAAAGCTGGAGGGGATGGGGTCAAGAGTGCAGGTGGCAGTTTTCATTCCGATGAGGAGTTCAGAGAGGTCAGTAGGGGAGACTGGGGAGAATTGAGACAGGGGATGGCAGGATAAGGGGGGGCAGGTGGTTTGAGGGGGAGCGGGTGCGGCGGTGGTCAAGCTGTTGTAGATGTTTTCAATTTTGCGTTGGAAGAATGAAAGGAAGGAGATGCAGTTGTCTATTGTGAATGACTGGGTGGTGGTGTTCAGGGGGCTGAGGAGTTTGTTTATTGTAGAGAAGAGTGCTTTTGGGTTTCCGGAGCCAGAGTGGATAATTTGAGAGTAGTAGGCGGAGCGGGCGCGGGAGAGGGCATCTTTATAGTGTTGTATGTGGTCCTTGTAGGCCTGGGAGTGAACTGTGAGACCTGTTTTATTGCGGAGTCTTTCAAGTTGGCGAGCACGAGTTTTCATTAGGCGGAGCTCAGGGGTAAACCAGGGAGCAGAATGGGTGAAAGAAACTGTTTTGGTTTTTATAGGCGCAATTTGGTCAAGGCAGGAAGAGAGAGTGTGGTTGTAGTAGTCAGTGAGGTCAGAAGGGGTGTGGAGGTCAACGAAGGGAGAAGTGGACATTTTTTCAGAGAGGGTCGATGAGAATGAGGCAGGTGAAAAAGCGTTTAGCTTACGGAAGTTGATAGTGCGATAATGCCTTGGTGCTGGGGTGGGGATGTTGATGGTCAGAGTGATGGCTAGGTGGTCAGAGAGAGTGAGGTCGGAGCCAGAGAGATGGTGCAAAATTAGTCCAGTAGAGCAGACAAGGTCCAAAATGTGACCACGGTTATGGGTAGGAAAGTTGACATGTTGAGTGAGGTTAAAGCAGGTGAGTAAATCAGTGAAGTCAGTGGTTAGCGTGGAGTCAGTGGAGTCCATGTGGATATTGAAATCACCAAGGAGGAGGATTGAGGGGGAGAGGGAACATAGCTGGGTCAGAAAGTAGGAGAAGTCAGACAGGAATGATGGGTGTGGTTTGGGAGGGCGGTAGACAACAGCCATGACTGACTGTGTGTGAACAGAGAGTTTAAAAGCCAGGTGTTCAAATGATGGAGCAGATGAGATGGAGATGAGGTTGGTCTTGATGTCTTGTCGGTGAATAACGGCAATTCCACCACCTCGGCCCTCCGAGCGTGGTTTATTGATGTAAGAATATCCATTGGGTGTGGTGAGGTTGAGCGTGTAGTAGTCCAGTGGTTGTTGCCAGGTCTCAGTGAGACAGAGAAAGTCCAGTTTATTTTCCAGGATGTAGTCGTTCAGGATGAGGCATTTGTTGTTGAGGGACCGGGTATTGAACAGGGTGAGCTTGATGTTGTTTTGTACGGCGGGTATGAATCCAGGTGATTTGGCCAGGGTTCGCAGACAGGAGGTGCGATTTTGTGCGTTGTTGTGACCAGGTGTGTTGGGACGATGAGTGGGAGTGCGCTGAGCCGACCAGAGGATGGGGATGGAGTGACCTGATTGTAAATAAACAAACTTATATTATTCCCTATAGATGTGTTGCATTCGAGTGAATAAAAGCTCACTTTGGAGTCTGCTGTGGACATTCTTGATTTTCACCACATTGTGCTTCCAAATCTTGTGTCCCCAACCCCTCAATGTCAGTACTCACCCTTCCCCGTCATACCCAACTGTTCCTGGACTCTGCGTCTTTTGCACTTGAGAAGGTGAAGAAGTTTATTTTAGCCCTCGACTCTGACTCTGCTACTGGACCGAACAGCATCAGCTCACGTGTCCTAAAAACATGCTCTGCTACTATTTCACATTCTCTCTTCCCTTTTCACCCTGTCATTTGCACTCTGTCATCTTCCAACTGTTTGTAAAACTGCCAAGATCACTGCATTACATAAATTAGAACAGCACTTGGTAGAGGACATACCTCCGCCAGGCTGAACAGTTTATGTTTTGTATCCCACTGATAGGCCAGATCTGGATTCGGACCTGAACCAAAATCTAGTCGGCTTATTCTTGTCACCTAACCAACTCATCCACCGAGTTTTGTCACAAATCGTAAACAGCATTTTGAAATATCATGCTATACTGTATATAGTTTTTGACCCTATCACTCAATGATGAAGAATCGCTTAAAAAATTTAAAATTCTCTGATTTTTCAATGATTCAATCTTCACTAAAATCTGATCTGATTCAATCTTCACCAAAATCGAACCAATTCTTCCTCGTCACACACCCAACCTCTCCACCAAATTTCATCTGAATCCGTCCACAATTTCTTGAGATATCCTGTTCTCAAACAGACAGACAAACAGCCAGTGTTGAAAACATAACCTCCATCCACCTTTGGTGGCAGAGGTAAAAAGGTGCAAAAACTGATCCCCTCAACTACAAACCTATCAACTTACCTCCAATCATCAGCAAGGTCATGGAATCCATCATCACAGTTGATATGAAATCCTTCCTTTTCTCTAGCAACCTCATTTCAGATCACCAATTTGGTTTCAGACCCAAGCAACAATGGATGGATGTCAGACATGAGCAACAATGTCAGACATGAGATCAGGGCCGTCTCTCCAGACATATCTCGAGCTTTTGATACAGTCTGGCATCCTGTCCTGCTCTCCAAACTCTCTGCCTATGGCATCCAAGGCCAACTCCACACATGGTTACTGACTTCCTCTACTCTCGTAGGCAATGTGTGGCTCTCAATAGAATCCTTTCATCTGCTCTACCTGTCGAGGCAGGAGAGCCTTAAGTCAGTGTTTTGGGCCCTGTCCTATTCCTGATATTAATCAATGATATCTCTGACTCTATGGAAAATCCCCTTTATCTATTTGCTGAAACTCAACCCTCTCCCATGACTCCCTCATCCTTCAGACAGGCGGGCAGTAGCCTCTTCCCTCCCTTCAGACCCTGAAAAAAAATCACAAGCTGGTCAAACACCTGGAATATGTCTTTCAATCTTGACAAATCTCACACTCTTACTATCTTCCTCTGAAAGGACCATCTGGCAAACCCTCCAATCTACTTTCTTTACAATGCTCTTGCAGAAGTTCAGTCATTCAAACTACTGGGTCTCACTATCAGCTATGATCTTTCTTAGGCAAACCACATTTCAAAGTTGGCCTCCAAAGCCAGCCGCAAACTGGGTATCTTCCATCGTACAAAGTCCTTCATTGGCACACCTGAACTATCCACCTACAGGGCTTTCATCTGCAGCTCAATGGAATACTGTTCTCCCATCTGGGCTGGTGCTCCTGCCTCACACCTAGCTCGGCTTCACGCTGTTGAAACCAAAGTTTTCAGAATCATTGGAATCTCCCGCGATGAAGCTAACTCCGAGAGCCTTTCACTCACTCACCGCAGGCAGGTTGGTGGTCTTTCTGTCTTCTACCGACTCCTCTCCGGCCTAGCTCCCCCAGCTCTCTCTCTCTCTCGCTGTGCTCTGTCCCCCAAATATTCCTACAGATCGCACAAGATCTGCCAGCAACCCTCTTATGGTGAAACTGCCAAAATCAAGACTCTCTGCTCACCTTCACTCTTTCATTCCTCTTTTCTCCCACCTCTGGAACAAGCCCTCACTCTCTTCAATCCCACTCCTCCCTCCAGGTCTTTAAAACAGCTGTCCACCACCATCTCTTATCTTCCCCCATCCAAGACCTTGATCTTTTCTACCCCCGCTAATTCACCCCAGATCCACTTTTTTGAAATGCCAACTTCTTTCCTGGAAGTCCTAGTGTCCATGTGTTTACTACCGAAGATGCATATGAACGAAGAAGAATCACAATGATGCTGCTCGCGGCCATGTGGTGCTTACGAAAGAAGACAACAAGCATGCTCCGCCTTGTTGTTTAACTTGGTTTCAAATGGAAGCACGGGTAATATTGTTTGTTGAACCCAAGAGCTGCTTTTAAAGAACATCATATTTAAGTTAAATAGGGGGAGCAGTTGGGGGAGGGCAGAGGAGGTGGAGGGTGTAACACATCCACACTGACCTGCAAAAACGGCACTATAGAACGGATCCAAGCAGAACCGTGCTGGAGGACCAACTGTGGTTTGCAGTCCCTTGCCAGTGCAGCTAGCAAGGTAAGACCCTGCCCCCTGACATATGGATAAGAAACACACCATGAAAATGTACAACTTTACTTGTTTGCCTGAAAGAGGTTTTTGAAAAATGAAATAATTATATTTTAGGTGGAAAATTAAATCGTATATTAAAGTTACATTTTTTTGTTTTCATATAGGGAATCAAGGCTCCTGAAAGAGCTATAACACTGAACAGATGAGGACATAACAGGACAAAAGGAACAGTAGTTAGAGCAGGGGAAACACCAACAGTGGGGTTGAAGGACACAATAGAGGGAGACCTCGACAAATACAGGGTGTGGGGAGGAATGAGGGGTAGAGGAGGATGCATGGGGTGGACAAGATGGATACAGAAGGAAACTCTCAGGAAGGAAAAAACTGATAATTTGGAAGTGGGTGGTGGGCACTGCTTTGGTGAAAGAAACATCAGATATGATTATCAGTCCTCAGATAAAATCTATGAAATCTTTGCAATTTTGTTATTTACACAAACCTTGAATATATCTTTACTTTTAAAAACACAAATCTAGGACTCATGGAGAAGCAAAACGACACCGTCAGGGAGGGGAAAACAGGGAGATAAGGACATTGCACATGTGTGGATAAGTGTATGAGGGAGAAGTCTCAAGGGGGTGCGAGTGTGGTGAGGGGTCAGCAAAAGTAGAAGAGATTCTTTAATATACACCTTCTTTTACAATGCCAACCGAATACAAAACATCAGCGAGTGGTAACAAATAGATTACTCTGATGAGGAACGTCTGGTTCACCTGCAAAGCATAACCGCACTCTGCGCAGTTAATATGGAAGCGATCGTTCAAAGAGCAGCAAAACTCACCGATGCCTTGCGGACGCCAGCCACGATTTACACAGCTCGATCCAAGGCTGCACACAGGTGTCATCCTGCCAAAGGTGGTACGGTACAAATAGCGAAACAAAGAGGTAATTGGTTATTCATTGGCTGCACTTTTCTTCGCTTATTCGTGGGATAACATCTTCGACATAATCGGAAAAAAGAATCGATGAGAAAAGTTTCTGTTATTACATGACATTACTTGACTCTTTAAAACGACCAAGCAATGTGAAAATACATATTTTAGATTGGATACAATCTTGTACGAGATACATACAATCCTTATTGATTTATATATGACGAGGTTTTATATATGACGTTTAATATTTTTTTTTGTTTTATTTTATTTAGTTTTTTTTTAGTTTTTTTTTTTTTAGTTTTTTTTTTTTTTTATTTAAATTATTATATATTTTTATTTATTAGTTTTATTATTATATTTTTATTATTATATATATATTTTTATTTATTATTTTTATTTTTTAGTTTAATATTTTTATTTAGTTTTATTTTATATATTTTATATTTTTTATATTTTATTTATTTTATATATTTTATATATGACGATTGATTTATATAATATAAATTATATATTATATATAATTTATATTATATATGATTTATATATGATTTATACATTTATATATGACGAGCAAACGTATCCGTCCCCAGTAATGGGAAAAACAAGCAAGAGTACCCGTCCCCAGTGACTGGAAAAGTTTGAGTTGATTTATTAATCTAAATTATTTCATGGATTAAAAAAGGTGAATTGTGCTGCATTCCTGGTTTCACTCAGAGCCAAAGCTCTGTGCTACATACCGTGCCTTCAGAAAGTATTCACACCATTTGACTATTTTTTACATGTTGTTGTGTTACAGCCGGAATTTAAAATGGATTAAACTGAGACTTTTTTGTCACTGATCTACACATAATCTATATCTAATCTAATCTAAATATCTATAAAGCTCAGTTGACTTTTTGCTCCACCAAATATCAGCGAAACGGAGTTGAGTAAAAGGGTGAAACGTCTACAGATGCTGTGAGTGTGATAAATAACTACCTCTGTCGGTTTGAATGTTTGAAAGAGCATAGACGTCTGGGTCAATTTTTGAATTAAATTTAAATCCCGATTTATATATATATATATATATAAATGTGAGTTGTCTGTGTCCGCGTTTTATTCAGAGATGGCTGAACGGATCTTCATCAAACTTTCAGAGGTTCATCAGTGAGTGTTCTAGGCAAGCAACAAAAAAAAATTGAAAAAAAAGTTCGTTTTTTTGGTTAAAAAAAGAAAAAAAGAAAAAGGAAATCGCTCGATAGTGCTGAAGCCTTTTAAAATTAATGACAGTTATACACAGGTACACATTCACATAAATAAATACAAAACAATTACCAGACATTTGAATACAAATAAATCAAACAATTCCAGAAGTGTACGAATTTGGTAGTACGGCTTCTTCTTCTTCCTGCTTGGCATCACACTTAACTCAGAAACGTGAGCCACTCCCCTTCCTCTCCTGCCTCCCCCCTCCCCTTCCCCCCTCCACCCCCGTCCCCTCCTACCCCCATTCCCCCCTTCTCCTCCTTCCCCAATTCCCCCCCCCCCCTTCCCTCCCCCTCCTCAAAAGGGAGTGGGGGAGATAGGGGAGTGGGGAGAGGAGAGAGAGTGGGGGACGGAGAGAGTGGGGGACGGAGAGAGTGGGGGACGGAGAGAGTGGAGGAAGGAGTGGAGGAGACAGGAGAGGGAGATGGGAGTGGTGGAGACAGGGGAGCGGTGGAGAGGGGAGTGGGGAGTGGGGAAGGGACAGGGAGTAGGGTGAGAGAGGAGTGGGGGGAGACGGAGGTGTTTGTTGCATTGTTTATGCAGGTTTAGCCCTTAAGAAAATCCTTCGCTAATGAATCA
The DNA here is from genome assembly GCF_964187855.1 of Myxine glutinosa. NCBI lineage: Eukaryota > Metazoa > Chordata > Myxini > Myxiniformes > Myxinidae > Myxine > Myxine glutinosa. The sequence continues at coordinate 85,748,534 of NC_136273.1, forward strand.
CAGAGCACCTTAAGGTTAATTTTTCCTTAAAGATGAGAATTTTATGCAACCGGGCCTAAGGCCTGAGGCCTGAGGTCTGCACATCGGTCTGAGGCCTGAGTCATAAGGCATGGTCAAAAGGCCTGAGGCTGCTTCATTTGGGGTAGAATCAGGCCAGCTGTCCAGCCAATGGGAGTAGAGCAGTGGGGTGGAGTCATGGTATCTGAAAACATATAATATGATACTTTATAAGTTCAAAAAGGGCATAACTCTGAAAAATTGGTGAAATACCCCGAAACTCAAATTCGTTTTGTAACATCATAATAAAAGCATGTAACAAATAACAGTTGAATACGTTGAAGGGTATGGAAAAAAAGAGCAGAAAATCAGAAGTAGGACAGATGGACAGACGGAGAGCAGATCTATAGTCCCCTCCAAGTCGGGGACTAATAATATCCCCCCTCTCCAAGAGGGTTTTCTCCTTAGACAATCACCGTATTAACGTATATAAATAGCTTATCGTGGCGTTTCGTGAAGCACCCTTACCAGAAGTAAAAAAATAGAATAAAACACAAACGCGTATGATTACCTTTTTAAACAGTCGCTACAGCTGTTTAACACTGAACTGAAAGGTAGGTAACCCGACGTTCTTGAGGCATTATATGTTTATCGCATCTGCCACAGACTAACGCATGTGAACCTAGATGTACTGTAATCGATAGACCCCAGAGAGGATAATAACATGAAGCTTCCTGCTGCTTCCGTACGGAGTGATTGTACTAGTCTACACGATAAAAGGAGCAGTGCCGTGCGTCCGTGCGAGTTCCACCCATTTGCTGGACAGTTCACCTGACTACACCAACAATTTCCATACAATGTTCACCAATTTAGGAACCCTTTAGAACCCTTTCTCTCAAGCAGCACTTTTATTGCAGAGCTAACGCAGGTGTTCTATTATTTCCGACTCTTTCTTCTTAAAATTGCGCAGTTGAACAGGCGACTGTGACGGGTTTCTGTGAAGTCGGTGATAACAAGATAGGGAAGCAGAAAGTGTTAAATATTCCGCCGTTTCGACATGGAAATGCCCCTGTGCTTTTATGAGCTGGAGGAAGGTGAGTGTAAAGATGTGACAACTTTGGAAGGGGAAGGCTGAAGCATTGAGGGGTGGGGGGGGGGGGGGGTGTTGAGGACTTTCCGTGGGAAGGGGGAGGGTTTCAGGCTCGAGTGTGGAGGGGGAGGGAGGGAGGGGATTGATTCCTTAGGGCTGGAAGAGGAAGGGTGAGCACTTGGAGTTGGGAGGGAAAGGCTGAGACTTATTGTTGAGGAGTTGTCAGAATTGCATACGTGTGTGAGTTTACATGGTCACAGTAAAAATGTAACATTTTGTGTATGGTGAAGTTTCCTTGTTTTTATATCCAGTTTGTTGATTTCCGTTTGTGGCCAGTTTATTATTGTGTGTGTGTGTGTGTCTTTGGTCGTTATCTCCATAAGCGGGTTTCAGAAGGCGGAACGTAGGCCTCCCAGGTCTCAAGGTATCCACCTCCGTTGCAGTAAGGGATGATGATTCATGGACCAGTTTGTTTAGTTTTCTTATTGTCAAAGTTTTCTTCGGAAGGCTCTTTTGAGGATCATCACCGAGCCTCGGACAGCTTCCAATTGCAGTCCGTTTGTCATGATATTCCCAGGGATGGTTTTTAAGACCTTTGTAAGGTTCTTTTTCATCATTCCCGTTGCTCCATTAAATCACTGGTATAATTTCAGCGCTCTCAGCTTCCAGGATTTTTTTTCCACCTTATTTTTCAGGTATTCATATTTGGTCATTTTCTTGATTTCTGCGTTGTTTAGGACAAAATTACTGGGTACTGACACCTCAATTAGCAATGCCTTCTTTTCTTTCTTTTTTTGTACAACACTATATCCGGTCACAATGCTTTGTTTTCTATGCTCACGCTTTATGGGACAATCAGGTCATGAGTGAGCATTACTTCCTCGTTTTCAGTGGTTGCTTTTGGTTGATGTTTCCACGGGTTTTCTGGAACTGGGATATTGAGACTTTTGCAAATGTGCCAGTGGATAGCTCGGCATACTTTGTTGTGCCTTTGGGTGTACAGCTGTTCTGACACGAGTTTCTTTACATCCTGATAGGAGGTGGGTTGTACTTTCTGTTTCTACCTTGCAGTATGATTGACTCATTCCCACCATTTTCTTAAAGCCATTGGCATAGTGGTCTTGGGCGTTCGTTCTCCATCCGGTGTGTGTGTGTGTGTGTGTGTGTGTGTGTGTGTGTGTGTGTGTGTGTGTGTGTGTGTGTGTGTGTGTGTGTGTGTGTGTGTGACTGTAGAAGGGTGACGTAATCACCCTTTGGATAATGTGCTCGTATGTGCAAACTATCTTTTATAGTACAGAAACTGTATAGATAATTGTGATGCGACCAAAGTAATGACGTCATAACCCTTCATCCAATAGCAATTTTCCAATCGGACTCCGTTTTCACTTTACACTGTACGAACTAACGGGACGTCGAACGTGCAAGTACCGTCATTGTAAACCTTGTCCGCTTGGATTAGCAAAAAGTGGTGCGAAACCGCTTGGGGTGAAGTGTAGATCGACATTCTCTGAGGTAAAGTCAAGGTTGGAAGGTGCACGTGGGCCCCTTTGCTTTAGCTCTTTACCTGCACGCCGAGCACACCGTGCGTCCGTACCGCGCACAGCACGTCAGTCACCGTCCACGGTCCCGTTCCGGTCTCTGGTTCCTTCTCTGCCTCACGTCTCGTCACAATTTCCAGAAGTGACGGGAGGCGCTGTGCAAACACCTCAATCGACAAGCCGGCCATGCCTCGACCTGGCAGTGACACAGTGAAGCACAATTCGGGAATCTTCTTCCTCGCTACTTCAGCTTCTTCTTCGCGAACGAATCACACGTGTGTTTTGTTATTGTTGTTGTTGTTTTACGTCTCACGCCTCTCAAATCCTGAGAGACTATTTCCAGCCACAAACATTATGACGAGATAAACGAAATTAATGAGACATTGGAAATATCCGATATTCAAATTGACCGTCCGTATCTCACCTCCAACCTTCTTTGTATATATATATATATATATTGTCAGTTAATGCTGAAGCTGGTTACCAAATGTCATGGCAATTGGACTATAGTATTACTCCAAACGTTAGGCTATGATACAAAATGTGGGAGAGACACATTGCGAGGTGGGTTAAGCCAAAAATGACGTTTTTCTTATAAAATCCCCCAGCATGCACCGTTTCGGTCGTTCTAGCAAAAAGTTGAAGCTGTGGACTTAAAGATTACCAAGAAAAGAAATTGGCGCTTTTTTCCGGGATATCCCAATTTCATGGAAATTTGGTATTGAGATTCCTGACGAGCAGTAATTTTGACACGTGCGATGCAACCAATGCACCGATAGCTTAAACACCGCCCAATCGCACCTTTCACAACGTAAAAATCACTCTGAATTAAACATTCGAGTTTAAAAGGTTTTTATAGAAGTGATAAGTATTTTTTTATATATATATATACGATCTTATTGCAGTAATGATAAATCGTTGGTGATGTTTAACAAATTTTTTTTTTTTTTTTTTGAGCTGTGGCCGAAGATATTTTGGATTTCCAGCGGACAGTAAAAAAAGGAAGTTTATTTGCATTTGGGTTGCATTCGGCCGAGGTGACGCACCCGGTGATTAGTCTGTGCTCTCAGTGACAGTAAGTATGCTGGACGTGGGTCGGTGGCCCATCTTCGCGCTGCTGACCCCCGATGAGCGGGCCTCTGTACGTCAGGCGTGTGTCTTTGGACCCTCGGGGAACGAGGCGATCTACGTGACGAACCAGGGCGAGGTCAGTAAGCGGCAATCTCGAGCTCGAGGATGTGTCCTTTCCTAGCGGATGATGGGAACTGACAACTGGCTTCACGTCACATATATGATGTAATATGCAATTAGTGTAGCAGCATAGCAAACCTGTTGTGCATTTTGTGATACAAGCACCAAATTTGGCACAAATGTACATTAATATGTTGCGAACATTTTCAGATATTGGGCCACTTGAAATTCCGTAATTTTTTTTTTCAAATTTTTTCAAATTTCGTAATTTCAAATTTTTCGGGTGACACCGTCACAATTTCGGTCTTCGAGGCCGGCCGATATAGTGGGGCGGCTTAGCCCAAATATTCAAAAGAATTGTGCATTTTGTGATACAAGCACCAAATTTGGCACAAATGTACATTAATATGTTGCGAACATTGTGTGGTCAGCAATGAAGACGAGAGTCTGAATTACATGTATGCAAAAGACCTTGTGAACCAGTGAAGCAAATACACGGGTAAGCATGAATTAAATCTAGGGCATGATATAATTTCCATGATGTTTACCTCTACACTCAATGGTGGAAGGAGGTAATGTTTTGATCCCAGCTTGTCTGTATGTCTGTTTGTCTGTTAGTCCACAAAATTCCAGACAAAGCTTGTAGTAGTGGTAGTTGTAGTGGTAGTGGTGATAACAGAAATTGTTATATAGAACTGAACTTATATTATTATTATATGCAGAAAATAACTTCATTTCTATATGCCCTGCAGTGGACAGGTTAATTGGTTTATGCATTGAAGGGGTCACCCTGGTGTGCACTGCTGTGTTCTGCCTCACTGAGTTGTTCAGGTATGATGTACTCAGCACAAGCTTCCGGTCGGCCCGGAGGTGGGGGTGTGGGGCCTGTCACGGAACGTCAAAACAAACGGCCTGCCGGGGCCGCCCAAAAGTCGGGCGTGAGGGGCGCGTCCACTAATGGAACGCCTCTCGCTTCCCAGATCGAGGGCCACGTGGTCAGGAGAACCTCGTCCCTTCCGGTCACACTTTGCCTATCGGCCGGCCTCGAAGACCGAAATTGTGACGGTGTCACCCGAAAAATTTGAAATTACGAAATTTGAAAAAATTTGAAAGAAAAAATTACGGAATTTCAAGTGGCCCAATATCTGAAAATGTTCGCAACATATTAATGTACATTTGTGCCAAATTTGGTGCTTGTATCACAAAATGCACAATTCTTTTGAATATTTGGGCTAAGCCGCCCCACTAAATGTTGAGACATCATGTACAAATGAAACCAATTTTGTTTTATTGACACAAGATCGAGGCTCATGGAAGAGCGACGTGACAGAGGGTAAAATTGCATTATGTCACACACACACACACACACACACACACCTCACATCCCTCACGCCCATAACACGCACACCTCACATACATGGACAATGGACATACAAACTAATACAGTACGTGACACACAACAAACGCAGCCACTGAGTTTGGCGGAAGTGTCGGCACTTCCCAGGGTACTCTGGGTACCAGCAATGTCACAACAATGGCGTCGCGTTTCTCACATCGCTCAGCGGGGCATTTCCTATGGCATTTCCTCCCCATTAATGCTGCTGGTGAAGGCTAGTGCAGACCTACTGGGATGGAAGGTTTTCTGGTTTGTCTACCAATGGACATATTTATTGTGAGCCTTACGGAGTGACCTTCGAGGTATTTACTTTATCTTGTACTTTGACACGTGGTTTGCTAATCAACCACAAATGCCAATCAGATGACCAAACCTTCCAGGGTCCTCCGTCTGACACTGTTTACCCGGTGGTGACGTGGCCAATCTAAGCTTGCGCCCTCGGTTCGTACTCGCCTTATCTTATTTAATCGGGCGCAGCCAAGTGACCTGCCGAGTACGGACCGGCTAATGTTGTCGAGCCCATTGGTTGGGGGAAGAATGTCCCAAATTACCACTATTGCACCTTAGCTGAGTCAGTGGAAAAGCGACTAAACGGGCAGGTTGGAAACAACTGCTTCCCAAAGAAACAAGAAGTATTTACAAGCACAGAAGATACACAACACATTTACAAAGCATTTATTAATAGAAGCAAAAGGCACAATAAAAGAAACTACAGTCATTAATCACAACCCGAAAAGCAGAATCCCACTTACCGCTTAAACCCTACTCCAATCTTAGTTATTACCTTTACCACCGAAGGTGGATGGAGCTTATGTTTTCACCCCTGTTTGTTTGTTTTTCTGTCAACAGGATATCTCAAAGAGTGGACCGATTCGGACAAAATTTGGTGGAGAGATTGGGTTGGGAGAGATAAGGATGAAATGATTAAACTTTGGTGAAGATCCGAATCTGGATTCGAGAAATTTTTTAATTTTCCCATGTGATTCTTCACCATTGAGTGACAGGGCCAAAACTATATGTAGCACGATATCACAAAAGCCTGTTGACAAATTATACCAAAACTTGGTGGATGAGTTGGGTAAGTGACAACAACAAGCCAATTAGCTTTTGGTTCAGGCCCAAATCCAAATCCGACCTATCAGTGGGATACAAAATGTAAACTGTTTAACCTGGCAGAGGTATGCACTCTACTGAGTGCCGTTGTAGTTTGCACATGTAACATGGGTCCAGCAGAATCACATTCCGAAGAAAGGTAGAGAGGAGGAAATAAAAGAGGGTGAGAATCGAGTTTGGGGTATGGGGACAGCCCCTGGACTTGCTTTAGTCACGGTTGACGGACTGGTACTAGTCCTGATACGCTTGGGTAAAGGGGAAGGGGAGAGAAGGTCAGTGTGGTATTGTGTTGCAGTGTAGTGCAGCCTTGTCCTACACCAGAAATCTCTGCTTCTCCTCAGTGCAAGGGTCTCCCTCTCTTGGCGCAACGGGCCCCTCCCTCAGCGCAACGTGGTTTATCCTCAGCGCAGGCAAGTCGCTCTTCGTCTTAAACAGGAGATCTTTGGCTCGGTTCCAAGGTAGCGAAACCCTGTGCGTTTCACCTTTATACTTGCTAAAGTGGTGTGGAGCCTGCTTCCGCACAGAGCATCCTTATTGGTGCACTTCCAGATGCTCCACCCTGCCCTTCTGTCAATCATCCACACTTTGTGCTAGACATCCTCTTCATGGAGCTCCCCGCTCCTCACGCTTCCCACCAAGGCGAGTTCAAGCTGAGAGGACGCCACTTTCTTATGTAGTGTTTGTGTTTAATAAACTAGCAACGGTACCCGCCCTATGGGTGGGACTTCAATTGGGAGGCCCAAATGAAAAGGCAAAATATCAGAAATTAAAGGCTTTTTTAATTTTAAACGATTCATATAAACATCCGTTGTATCATATCACACGCAAATCATCAAATCACATCTAAACAGTATTTGTAGGATTTCAATTAAAGCCACATCACTCACTGTTCATATCGGTAAATATTATTCCATCGTGTTTCAAATCCACATGACATATCCATTGTTGACGATGTCATGCAGTGACGGCGAGCACCAATATGGCAGCAGGGTGGAGCGTGTTAATATGTCTGGTTGAAGGCTTTGGGTGGTGAGGGGGCTTGAAGCCAGATTTTAATCTTTCAGCCGCCATATTGGTGCTCGCCGTCACTGCGATGCCAAGCGAAAGACGCCTCAGAGCTGTCACATTCACAATCGCTATGTCGTATGTACTCCCGATACGTGTACCAAATTCCCGATACGTGTAACTGTACCAAATCAACAGTTAAAAGGATTTTGAGCCGATAGCTGTTACGGCCTTGGCAAGATCGATGGAGACAGCGATCTGTTAGCGTATACACCGCCCAAATAGCTATGTGGAATTCTCTCATGTAGAGATTAAATGTCGTTTGAACTTTGGCCGAGGTCATTATTTACTTTTAATGATGTTTATATACGAATGATGTTTAATGATGTTTATATTGGTTTTGGGTCGTCCTTTCCGCATATCTCGTGGGATTGTAAGTTGGAGAGACGGCTGTGGTGGCGGGGAGCGAGGGGGTTGGAATTCTCTCAAGCAGGGATTCAACCCGTGTCCTTATTAAAGGTCTTTTTCCGAAGTCACTGAGTTCGATCGGTGCAGCTGTGCAGCGATCGGTGCAGCCGTTTGTGCGGCACCCGGGAAAACAACATCGTCACAATGAAAACATCATCACAATGAACGTTATGCGAACGCGAATGTTATGCGGGAGTCCAAACCTTAGAATGCTGGAGACTAAAGCTGAAGTTGGGAAAACGAAGTAGCCTATTTTACTCCTGGAGATCCCAGGATTATACACCCAAAATATCGTTGCGATCGGTTCAGCAGTTTTTACGGTACCTTCGAACGGACAGACAGACATTTGGTGAATTATAGTAAGATGTGTTGGGATGGAGGGAAAAATATTGTTTTTTTGGGGAATCAAGGATATAGTGTAGCAGCATAGCAAACCTGTTGTGCATTTTGTGATACAAGCACCAAATTTGGCACAAATGTACATTAATATGTTGCGAACATTTTCAGATATTGGGCCACTTGAAATTCCGTAATTTTTTTTTTCAAATTTCGTAATTTCAAATTTTTCGGGTGACACCGTCACAATTTCGGTCTTCGAGGCCGGCCGATATAGTGGGGCGGCTTAGCCCAAATATTCAAAAGAATTGTGCATTTTGTGATACAAGCACCAAATTTGGCACAGATGTATTTGGCACAGATGTATTTGGCACAGATGCACAGATATGTTGCGAACATTGTGTGGTCAGCAATGAAGACGAGAGTCTGAATTACATGTATGCAAAAGACCTTGTGAACCAGTGAAGCAAATACACGGGTAAGCATGAATTAAATCTAGGGCATGATATAATTTCCATGATGTTTACCTCTACACTCAATGGTGGAAGGAGGTAATGTTTTGATCCCAGCTTGTCTGTATGTCTGTTAGTCCACAAAATTCCAGACAAAGCTTGTAGTAGTGGTAGTTGTAGTGGTAGTGGTGATAACAGAAATTGTTATATAGAACTGAACTTATATTATTATTATATGCAGAAAATAACTTCATTTCTATATGCCCTGCAGTGGACAGGTTAATTGGTTTATGCACTGAAGGGGTCACCCTGGTGTGCACTGCTGTGTTCTGCCTCACTGAGTTGTTCAGGTATGATGTACTCAGCACAAGCTTCCGGTCGGCCCGGAGGTGGGGGTGCGGGGCCTGTCACGGAACGTCAAAACAAACGGCCTGCCGGGGCCGCCCAAAAGTCGGGCGTGAGGGGCGCGTCCACTAATGGAACGCCTCTCGCTTCCCAGATCGAGGGCCACGTGGTCAGGAGAACCTCGTCCCTTCCGGTCACACTTTGCCTATCGGCCGGCCTCGAAGACCGAAATTGTGACGGTGTCACCCGAAAAATTTGAAATTACGAAATTTGAAAAAATTTGAAAAAAAAAATTACGGAATTTCAAGTGGCCCAATATCTGAAAATGTTCGCAACATATTAATGTACATTTGTGCCAAATTTGGTGCTTGTATCACAAAATGCACAATTCTTTTGAATATTTGGGCTAAGCCGCCCCACTAATAAAGCATGTACTGTACGTGTTTGTTAAGGATCACTGATGTCTCAAATGTGTCTGGAGAGGTAAATAAACCAAATTGGAGCTGCGTCTGTGTCTGGGAAGGGGAGAAAGAAGCCAAATTTAATACTGTGTCTAAATTGTGCAATGGTTACCAACCTATATGGCTGTGAATGTCGAAGTGGAGGTGGAAGAGGATTAATGAAGGGAGGAAGAGGAATGGAAGGACGAAGTAGAAGACCTCCCCATAGCCCTCGCATATGCATATCTGCCTTTGTCTTATTACACAAAAGGGAGGACTATCTGAATACAAATACAAACTAGAACGACCCTCGGTAGAGAGCATACCTCCACCAGGCTGAACAGTTTATGTTTTGTATCCCACTGATAGGCCGGATCTGGATTCGGACTTGAATCAAAATTCAATCGGCTTGTTTTTGTCACCGAACCAACTCATCTACCCAGCTTTGTCATAATCCATCCACAACTTTTTATCAAACTATATATCGTGTTTGGTCCTATCACTCAATAGTTAAGAATTACTGAAAATGTTAAACATTCTCAGATCAGGATCCATATTTGAATCTTCACCAAAATTGAATCAATTTGTGCCTGTCACACACACAACCTGTCCAGCAAGTTTTGTCATAATCCGTTCACAACTTTTTGAGATATCATGCTATGTATAATTTGGTTTTTGCCCTAACACTCATTGGTGAAGAATCACTTAAAAAAATTATCTGATCCCGATCTGGATTCAAATCTTCACCATAACTGAATAAATTCTTCCTTGTCACATACCCAACCTCTCCACCAAATTTCATCCGAATCCGTCCTCAACTTTTTGAGATATCCTGTTCACAAACAAACAGACAGACAGGG